>NW_026067903.1:3125706-3154355 GCF_014885135.2 Alexandromys fortis | reverse complement strand
GGGGCATAATGCTGAAAGCCACTGTCCCTGTTCTTAGCCAAATCTCTGAACTAATGCTTGTGTGCTTCTGTGTGTATGTGTGTGTGTGTGTGTGTATGTGTTTTCATTACCTTCCCTAACACAAAGTCCAGAAAGTATGTCTGTATTGGGGTTGGGGAGGGATATGTGTTTAAACCAGACCCTTGAACAGCCTAGGCACAGGTAAGTGTCCCCAACAGTTGCTTTAGATCGCTTGTATGCGCCACTCTAAAAACAGTTCTGGTAAGAAATGCTTGTCTTTCTTTCGGCTGTGGCGCTGAAACTCGGGACTTCACAAGAACACATGCTAGACAAGTGCTCCACCACTGAGCTACACCCTCAGTCCAAGGCTGCCTCCCCAGAGGAATCTCTATCCTGCCCCTCGGCAAATAGCAGGGCTGTTGTACATTAGCCATCATCCCTGAACTCATAAAGAAACGCCAGCCTTGGCAAGGCAGAGCAACTTTGGGGGAACCTCAAAACCTCTCATCTGAAGCCTTTCCCAGGGCTCTCCCTTGGGTCTTAAACACTGGGAAGCGAGTGTAAGCAGAGCCAGCTGTGCTCCCTTGCTCCCTCAGGTTGATGACTTCCAGATGTGCAGAGCTGGGCCCTCCTTGCTGGCTTCCCTTTCCACCACTCAGATCTGTTAAAGGCAGACGGTTCCCGTTCCCGTACCTCCCAGGCACTGTCACCTTGCCTCTCCTGTGGGGAGAAGGGCGAGAGCTTTGAAGGGAAGCAAGGACTGGAGTGGTTGTAGCCTGTGCAGGTTTGAGATCCCTGGCCACCCCGAGGACTGGGCTGGGAGACGTCATGGGGCTTACCACACCTTTTCTCCTAGATTATGGAGTTATGCTTGCTTTATTATTTTTAATTGAATTTTTTTTACTGGTGTAATTATAGATTTATGTGTAGCTGTAAGAAATAACCAAGGGAGCGGTCCCTTTCATGCTCTGCTGGCTTCCACACAGCGATAACTGTTTGAAAACTATTGTACAATCTCCCTTTGGCTCTATTGGGCATTGATTCCAGAAGTCACCAACACTCTAAGCCTAATTCCACGGCTGCCAAGTCCCCATATGAAACGTATAGAATGTGCGGAGACCTTGCACACACCCCTGAACACTGTAAATCAGCTCCAGTTGACGCATGTACCTAGGACAAAGGAAATTCTATGAAAAAAGCTGCAACACTATATCATGTAGGGGATGATGCTTTAAAAAACAAAAAGCAGTTCCTATACTCCATGCAGACAGAATTTTTCTTCCACATAATTCCCACCCACGGTTGATGAAATCTGCAGAGACAGAGTCTGCTGTCCCATGCCACAGCTCAGATATTGCCACTGGTACCACTCGCCTACCTTACTCACATTTTCTGTTTTACTCAAACTGTGCTTGTGTGTGTATGTGTGCAAGTGTGTGCACGCATGCGTGTGTTTCTAAACAATTCTATTACCTTCGTAGGTTCCTATATCTCTCACCACAGCTGAGATGATGTTATTGGGAAATCCATGGGATAAGGATGGAAAGACAAGATACAGAATTCAAGAAAACATTTGCAAACCACATAAACAACAAACGACTAGTATCTAAAATGGAGGAAGATAACCGGAAGTACAGAAATAAGGATGTCTCACGGGATGGCGCTTTTAGAGCCAGGCTCGTCTCCAGCCTCCCTCACCCTGGACCACTCAGTTCTGCCAACCGTCTGGCCCTCGTCTCATCATTTGAACATGCCCTAGAAGTGGAATCTCTTAGGGTTTGGGGCTGTTTTCACTTAGCGCAGTTCCACAGTGGTTTATCCAAGTTTCGACGTGGGTCAACGGCTTACTCCTTTTCACTGGTGGGTGACAGTCTGTGGTGTGGATGTACCACAGTTAGATGAACCTGCCACCTGCCGCAGGGCATCTGGGCTGACTCCAGTCTCGGACTGGATGCTGTTAGCATCACAAGCTATTGGGAACATTCTTGGGGGGTGGGGTTGCATGTGGACAGGAGGTTTCATTTCTCAGGGACAAATGTCTCGGAGATCGATGGAAGCTTAGACAGTCCTCACGTGCCGGGTTTTTATGAAAACCTGCCAAACCATTTTGTAGGGTGACTAATTGTTTTATATTCCCACCAGAGATGTGGGAATAGTCTGCATTCTCTGCATTGTCAGTAGGATTTGGTCTTTCTAGTTCCGTTCCTCCCACAGGTGTGTAGGCACAGCTCACAGCAGAAAGGGCTAGCTGTGTGGGGTGTGTGTTTGCCTTTTGTCTAATAGGATTGTTTTTGAGTTTTCATACTACTGAGTTTTATGCGCTCTTTCTAAATTCTAGATTCTGGTCATCTGACAACTGTACACATTGCAAATGTTTTCTTTCTGAGTCTTTTCTATCCCCTTTTCAGGACTTTTGAAAAAGCTCAACTAAGTTTTTCCTTTTAGGGTTCATGCATGTGGAACTAAACCTTGGAACTTTCTGCCTAGCCACAAGGAGCCATTAAGCTTAAGCTACTTTTTAAATTTAATATTTCTATATTTTATTTATTTGCTTTTTGTTGTTAATTTTGTGCTACAATTTTGCAAATATTACCTAGTACAATCTCAAACTCTTGAACAATTGGGAACCTCAGCCTCCCTACTAGCTGGGGTACAGCCTTATTCTTTTGTGGAGGTTGAGACAGGGTCTTTCTACATAACCCTGGATGTCCTGGAACTTACTATATAGAGACCAGTTTGGCCTCGAACTCATGGACATCTGACTGCCCCTGCCTCTTGAGTGCTGGGATTAAAGACGTGTGCCATCACGCCTGCCTGGCACAGCTTTATTCTTATCCTTCTACTTTAGGTTTAAGCCTCTGACCCATCTTGAGTTAATTTTCATCAAAGTTGTAAGGTTTGTGTTGACGTTCATTTTTCTTTTGCATGTGGGGTTTCTGTTAAATGTTACCCCTCTCTTATCAGTTCTCAACCTGTGGGTTGAGACAACTTTGGGGGTTGAACGACCATTTCACAGGGACCACCTAAGACTGCTGGAAAATATAGGCATTTACATTTACAATATGATTCATAAGAGTAGCAGAATAAGCTGGGCGGTGGTGGCGCACGCCTTTAATCCCAGCACTCGGGAGGCAGAGGCAGGAGGATCTCTGTGAGTTCGAGACCAGCCTGGTCTACAAGAGCTAGTTCCAGGACAGGCTCCAAAACCACAGAGAAACCCTGTCTCGAAAATCTAAAAAAAAAAAAAAGTAGCAGAATAACAGCTATAAAGTAGCAATGAAAATGATGCTATGGTTGGGGGTCACAACACGAGGGATTGCATTAAAGGGTCACAGCATCAGGAAGGTTGAGGGACATGATGACTGTATTTGAAGTTGATCTTAAGACTGGTGGGCATGCTCGGCTCTGCCATTCCTCTTCCTTTCTTTCAACATGGAGTCTGCTGGCTGTCAGTCCTGAGAAGCTGGTCTCAGATCTTCTGAATGGTTCCCGGCTGGTGAGCACACGTCTGATGACTGTGGGGCCCAGGTACCCATCCCTCTCTCACCCGGTTTAGTCTTCTGAACCCTCACTTTCTAGTCTTCACTTCTTCAGCAACTGTCCCAGTACTTGCTCTGACTGGGGACACATCTTTGTCCCTGCAGCTACGACAAAGCACTATCAGTGAAGTCACATATGAACAAAAGAAGTTTCTCTCTTACAGATCAAGGGGCTGAGAAGTCCCATGGTGGCACCAGCAGATCCAGGGTCTGGCCGAGGCTCCCTCTCTGGTTCTAAGGCTCTAAGATGGCACCGTGTTCTACATTCCTCCACAGTGAATGCCAGAGGAGCAAGAGGGACAGATGCTCTATTCTTACAAAGCACAAGAGATGAAAGGGCCAAGCGGTGGCATGAGGGCAGAATGTCATTCATGAGGGCAGAATGTCATTCATGAGGGCATTGTCCTTATGGTTTCAATCACTGATAAAGATCACCACACACACACCATGTCTGTTTGTGTGTGCAGATCTGTAGATGTGTGTGCCTAGGTGTGAGCTCAAGGCTCCAACTCCTAACACTACTACACTGGGGAATTTTAGTTCATCTTGAGTTTTGGTGGGACACAAGTATTCAAACCACAGCACAGTAGAAACAGGCGAAGCTCTGGGGGTCTGCTGCTGTGAAGACTCTAATCGTGAGCCCACACAGTCTCTCAGGAGACCCCTGGATCATCGAGGTGGTTCTGCTACTGTGAAGACTCTAACCATGAGCCCACACAGTCTCTCAGGAGACCCCTGGACCACAGCAGCCCCAGCCTCACAGGCCGTGGCCTCTCCCTCACCTCCCGGTGTCATCTTCTGCCAGGCTCCACAACTGCACAGCAGGGTGCCCAAGCTTTCCCATCCCTCCTTCTCCTCCACAGAAGCCCTGCCTGCTGCCTCTCCCTCTTCACCTGTCAGAATCCCAACCTGTCTGACCTTTATGGCTCAGCATGAAGCCCAAGTCCCCCATCACTCCTCTATCGCCTCCTGTCCGAATTCCGTTCCCCTTCTCACTGGGACCTTGTACATTTATGACACTTACATCATATGGGAATCACCTTAAACATGCATCTCAGTTCTCCTATTAAGCAAGCACTGTGAAGGGGCCATGTTTCATCTGCGCTACAGGCTCAGCAGTCACTCTCCAGGAAGGGCCCCTCATACAACCTTGTTACTGTCAAAGCTAGAGGACTTTGGGAGTGAGTGGGATGCTGATGAGGCTGAAGATGCTGATGATGCCGTGCTACAGATGAAAAAGAAATTGCCCTTGGTTTCTCGGGTGCACAACCACCTATTTGTGCCAAGTGAAGGTCCGGTAGACAGCTAATGAACAGAGCAGAAATGCTGGCTGGGTAGAGAGTCTATGAGCCGTGTGGAAATGTGGGGGCAGGAGGCTTCCCTGGAGCTGGCACTGCTGAGGATGGTCCCCCTGATGTCATCAGGAATGGTGGGTTCAAGAGGACCCCAGCAGAGAATGAGGAGCGGGATTGTGGAAGGCCCTGATGATTAGAACAAGATAGAGCCATGCACACCACGGTCACAGGAAGCTGAGTATGGCTGACAGTAAGTCTTATAAAGGAATATGAAGTATGCTCAGAAAAGGAAGCAGGATTGGAAGGCTGCCAGTAGTGCCTAGTGGGTGGTCTTTACCTTAGGTGCTTCTGGGAAGGGAAGAGGCAGGCAAATTAGGAAGCTTGGTCTAGTGGCTATGTTTGGAGTAAGTGGGGGGGGGGACTGAGAAGAGGGCGGCCTCATGAGCTCCATGGGAATTCAGCTTTCCCTCAGCATCCATAGGGGACCAGCCCCAGACCTCCTCTGATGCTCAAATCTCTTCTATAAGATGAGTGTCTGCAAAGAGCGTGACTCCTCAGATATGCTTTGAACCATCTCTAGATTACATAATGCCGAAACAATGTTATGTGTTGTGCAAGGACTCTTAGGCTGCATTATTTGGGATACGGTCATAGGATGAGATGTCTGTGCGTGCTTTGGACAGATATGAAGACCACAGACTTAACTGTCAAGCACAAGGCCTCGGTTTGGTTGACTCTGAGGATGGTGAACCTTTAGCATGGCTCAATCTGTAGATGTGGAGCCCATAACCACTCTCTAAGCAGAATGACAAGGGCTTACACGAAATATCAGTATCTCAAAGGGGAAGAATGAACAAGGCTTTCATGGAGTCAGTGGTGGCTTAGGATGACTGAGTGTTGTCACAAATGGAAAGTCAAGAAGTGGAGGCAATTTTCAGGAGGTTCTAAGTTGAAGTTTCCACACCCTGAGTGTGAGGTTCCCATGGGCCATCTCAATGGGAATGCCTGGCACACAGCCAGAGAGGGCTTCCTAGGGAGTGGGCAGGGAAAGGACCGGAGATAATGAGATGAAGCAACATCCTTGTGGAGTGAAGGGTTAGTGAGAGATTAAAGGTAAGAGGCTCCTGGGGCTGGCGAGACTGACAGCCTCTACTCACTGGGAAGCGCAGAGGTTAAAGGAAAGCACAGTGCGTGGGAGAAGACACATGGAGTCCTGAAGGCAATGGATGCTTCCAGGGAGACTTAACCAGAAATGGCTTGGGTGGCTAAGAAATGACTAGAATGAATCACAGAAGTCAACCAGAAATGGATCTCTGGCCAATAACATTGCCAATGGCTAAAAAGGTGTGTTAGCTACATGTCATGTTGTTTCTGCCCTCCAAAAGGACTTGAGGTAGAACAGCCCACAAATCAGTTAGGTACAACTAAAACTGGAATGATTTTCAAAGAATTAAGACTGGCAGGGGTGAAAGCTGGCCCTGGGGTCACAAGAGTGAGAGAACTAGCCCTGCCCCACACCAGCTGCAGCACACGGGAGAGTGGGCCCTGCACCCTACCTGGGCAGCACACTAGAGCTGACCACGCTGTCTGGGTCAGAGATGATCCAGCTCTGAGGGCATGAGAGCTGGCCCTGCTTCCCACCTCATATGCCCCCTACAGGAATCAGGAGAGAGGGCCTTGTATCTTGCCTGGAAAAAGAGTAGAACTAGCCCTGGTGATATGAATGAGGGGCACCTGGAGCTGAGGATCTGAAAACAGAACTGATCCTGCCCCTTGCTGCAGGCTGCATGGGGTGAGGTAGCCAAGGCAGTGCTGTAGAGCCGGCCTGGGTAGTTACAATGAGGGAAAGCTAACGAGCTGACCAACCTGCCTACCACCCAGGCCCAGAACCAGGGCTATGAGTTTGCCTACACCAACATCTACCAAGTCTATGAACTATGGGAGCCCGTAAAGGGGACAAACCTACAGATTCAAAACAACAACAGGACCGCCACGACACAGGACAACAACATGATACCCAAGAGGAGCCTCAGTGAGAGCCCATTATTGGTGGTGTAGCGGAAACCAGAGGCCTCGAGCCAGACCGATGACTCATGGTAAGGAACACTTGAGAGTAAAGATGAACAAACTGAAGGGCAAACTGTGTGTCTCAACCGGCCACACTACAGCTTCCATGGAAAGTTTCTTCTTTGTTATTGCTTTTGTTTTTATTTGTATTTTGTTTCTTTGTTGTTTTTTTTTTTTTTTGGTTGGGGGGCCATGCAGGGGCAGAGGGCAGATACAAGAGGACAGGGGGATAAGTGAGAACAGAATGCATGAGGTGAAAGACACAGAGAATCAATGAAAATAAAAAGGAAGAAAGGAAGGAAGGAAGGAAAGAAGGAGGAAGGAAGGAAGGAGGAAGAAAGGAAAAAAGGAAGAAGGAAGGAAGGAGAAAGAAAGCAGGCTTGTGTCCCATGACCAAGGTACTCAAGGACAGACACTAACCTGTGGCAGCTTTTTTTACCCAGGAGGTAGCAGTAATGGGAGTAGAAGAAAGAACTTTTCTTGATATAGATTCCATCATAGTGATACCTGGAATACAGAGGGCATCCATTAGCATTTATCCAAGTGCATGATTTGTGTGCACAGTTCCTCTCAGTGAGGACCACAGCAGGTTAGGGGGTACCCACCGCATCACTGGAGGCTGCAGCCCAACACCAGATGCATTTCAACAGCCCTACTAAGGGGCTTCTCAGTGTGATGTCCTGTGTCATGGCCTCCTGTCCTACCACCCTTCACACAGACTCCTTCATGGCCCCATCTCCTCTGCAGAGTCTGCGAAACTACAGCAGTGTGCCCAGGCTAACAACAGACCCAGATTGCTTCAACTTGATTACTGCCAAGGTTAGACTTGGCACTCGCCACTGTCTCCAGTTTCTTCACGGGCAGCCAGTCCTTCCTCTAATTGACTTTTGTCCCTGCTCACTGATTTCCTGTCTTGATTTAAAACAAACAACAAATGACAATGACAATTGCCTGGCAATTTTGATAAGGACACATTTGATGGCACTGGAATTTCCTTTCCTGTTAAAACTGTCACCTTAGGCCCCAGCCTCCTCCATAGGCTAATTGACCAAATACTTAAGACATTTTAGTTCAAAGTATAATTAAAGCAATTGGCATTATTCTATGTGTGTAATTATTTAAACACTTTAATAAGTGGACACATTTCTGAGGCACTAAATTCTAATTGGTATTAATAATAAAGACCCAGAGTCAGAAACTATGGGGTGAGAGCTGGGAGATCAGAGAAACAGTGTGGCCAGCCACTAGAGAGACCTTTTACCTCTACCGAATCCTCAGACCAGAAAGGTGATCCTGTCCTCAGACTGCCTTCTCAGACTGCATCTCCAGACTGCATCTGTCTCCACCAAACCTCAGACTGCTGTCAGAGACCAGCTTTGACAAAAGTACCACTTATCAGGGCAGGGGCATGGGGATTTTTGGGTCCTGCTCCACAGACTTGTCCCTCCTTATATTCCTCTCCCTGCCCAGACATATCACTCCGGGCTTCACCTCCCTAGTGCTGAGGTTAAAGTCCCGGGACTCCCAAGTAACTAGGATTAAAGGTGTGAGTCACCACTGTCTGGCCTCTAGTGGCTTAGCCCTGCACTCTGATCTTTAGGCAAGCTTTATTTGTTAAAACAAAAACAAAATATTACTATGCATATCTAAATGTTTGAAATATATTTAGTGGTCTTCATATTTTAATAAGACTTTGAAGCAAATGAATGCAGCGCCGCCTGAATGACTTCAGACACGGATTCATTCTGAGCCACGTCACCGTCTGGTAAATGCCTTCCTGACTTCAGACATGGATTCAGTCTGAGCCATTGCACCGTCTGGTAAACGCCGTCCTGACTTCAGACACGGATTCAGTCTGAGCCATTGCACCGTCTGGTAAACACCGTCCTGACTTCAGACACGGATTCAGTCTGAGCCACGGCACCGTCTGGCAGACGCTGTCACGCATGGCTTACTCTGTGTCACTCGTCTTGTCATTTACTGCGATGTGCCTGTATTTTCATTTTCGCCATTTAACACAAAACAAATGTCATTACTCTACCTGGCACTTCCTCGTGTGCCCAGCCTCCGGGTGCCCAGGTCAGGAAAAACCAAGCGCACGAGCTGCAGGAACAAGCGGATTTGAAGATGCAATTTGAAAACCGAAGACAAACTCATTTTTATCTACACTTACCAAAGAGTTATAAAAGTATTATAACCGATTATGAAAAGTATACATGCAAATGAATAGGGGAGTATATCAGATACGTACAGTATGCCACAGAGGGAGAGGTGCCATTTTAAATAAACCTTGCTGTCCAGGCTGTGGTGTGTAATGTCCTGGCTTAGATCCCCAGCACCAAACCTCTAAAACAGTGGTTCTCAACCTGTGGGTTGCAACCCCATTGGGTTCTCCTAAGACCATCAGAAAACACAGATTTCTACATTACCGTCCATTACAGTAGCAAAATGACAGTTATGAAGTAGCAACAAAACAATTTATGGTCGGGGATCACCACACATAAGGAACTGTATTGGAGGGTCGCAGCACTAGGAAGCGTGAGAACCACAGTTCTAAAACCAAACTTCGATTTAGAGTCTCAGTATTCACATGCATCCTCTGTGTTTCTAGACGAAATCGCTGGCATCTGATGGGGTGTGACGTCTTGCATTCTGCTCTCTTCAGCGTCACACCGCAGACTGGAGTCATGAAACTTCTCTTGAAACTGGACTGTCAGCAGCTGCGGGGTCCAGCCTGGGGCTGCCGTTATCATTCCACGGCTTTCCTCCTTCCCTGGCATCACTGTGTTTTCATGGCTCCCTCCTTTCTCTCATCCCTAGGTTTTTAGGAGAGAATGACACCTGAATTCAATAACAGCCACCTGAATTCACATTCTCATTCCTGGGCTGAGTTGCCTTGAGGTGCCCATGCTCAGTGAGACCCGAGTTCCGCTCATCCACAGGAATCTATCATAGTTGCCTGATCAAGGCGTTAACCACAGGCACGGTCTCCGGGCTCACAGCTGCTGGGAGAAATCTTGCCTGTAGGGACACGTTGGAAGCCAGAACAGGGAGCGCCACATCACTGCCAGTGATGTCTGCTCTTTCTCTGCAGAGCGGCTTGGCCGAGCTCCTTCTTCCCTTGTACCACCTGCCTCCCTTTTGCATTATCTTCCAGGAGCAGCGTTCGAGAGAAATGAGAAGGAGTTTCATCTTATCCGCCTTACCATCTTTCTCTCATGTCTGTCCGTCCGTCCGTCTGTCTGTCTATCTATCTATCTATCTATCTATCTATCTATCTATCTATCTATCTATCTACTGACCTATTATCCACCTAGCTATGTATCTTCGGTCTGTCTACGCATCAGCCCAGCATCCTTCCATATCTATCCTTGCCGTAGCTATACAACAGGGCAAAGCAAAAAGGGGGAGAGAAGAACGAAACAGTGAACTGTGTGACAGCCCAGCCTCGGGGCTTATATCTCCCGGGCATTTGTTATCAAATGGATGTTTACTTAGGAAACTAAAACAAAAAAAATATGCATGAGCTCATTCCTGCATGATGAAGTAGAGATGAGGGAATACGACAGGGTTCTCACTAATGGACCACGCTCTCTGCTGCGAGAGGTGTGTAGGAAGGGTGGTCCAGTCACTCACAGTGTTTCCTGCGGGGCCACTGCAGCTGCCATCTCGTGACAACCCAGAACTCGCGTGGGTAGGACAAGAAGGGCCTTGGTGGCTAAAGAGAGAACAAGGCTACGGCTCTGGTTCCGTGGGCACCACCCACTGTCTGCTCAGGCCCAGAACGGCCAAGAACTTCCTGAGGCCAGAAGTTAGCCATGTGTGAGAAAGCTGGAGTTGGGGAGGACAGAGACTTTTCCTGTATCGTTGCAGAACACGAAGAAAGCAGACACCAGTGGGCTCCACCAGAAAACTTATCTACCAAGCCAAGGGACACGTGACGAAAAAGCACTCAAGGCAAGTACTGAAGAAGCCATCACCAAAGGGTCCAGCTGGGGCTGGAGAGATGGCTCAGCGGTTAAGAGCACTGTCTGCTCTTGCAGAGGACCTGGGTTCAGTTTCCAGCACCCACGTGGCAGTTTACACCTATCTGTGCAACTCCAGTTCCAGGGTAACCCATACCCTCACACATGCTGGCAAAATATCAATACACATAAAATAAAAATAAATAAATCATTTTTAATAAAAAAAAAAGGGTCCAGCTGGCTCTTAAAAGGACCTCTTGGTCCTTCCTCCCAGAAAGGTTCAGCCAACACTTGGCAACTGAGTGAGGCAGGGATGCAGGAAACAGGCCCCCACACCTGATTCTTTGCGGTGTGCCCCAGAGCTGGGAAATGGGGAGACCAGGCCACTTGGAAGCTGCATTAGAGCTCGGACACTGTATGAGACTGGGCATTTCAAGCAAAGTTGTCTTGTCGCCCAGGGTTTCTAGGGAGGCCTGCTGCCTGTTCACAAGAGGGAGATAGGAGAGCACCAGGAACACAGTGACAAGGGACACAGGAATAAGGTCCATGGCTACTCCTAGGTCCTGCTGCCCACGCAAGTGTGTGTGCATGTGTGCAAATGGACCACGCCCGTGGCTATACCTTTGAGAGGGAGGCTCCAGCCAGCATTTATTTCCCCCCTTCTTAGCACTTTTCCATTTCCACATTGCTCACGACAGCGATGCAATCCTTTCCTAATCAGAACATCCATCCAGTGTTATTTTAGCAGAGGAAGTTGGCCTCCGGAAACTCCCCGAGCCGTGGAAGATACCATTTGCGGTCAGAATGCGCATCACACACTGGACGCCCGTTCGAATCATCTGTGCAGGAACTCCTTGGGAATCGGCTCAGTTCCCAGGGGAGGAGGGAGGAAGCGAGAATTGGATATTCTGTTGTTTCTCTTGTAAACATGCTTTGTGGTCATATCCTCTTCCCCTTCCCTTCCCTTCTCCATTTAGCCACAGCTTTGGCACACGGGATACATTCCCAACAATCAGTCCCACTCCACTGGCCTATTCTCCAGGCAACTTGCCAGCCAAACTTAATGTTAGAGCCTTGGCATCTTGGGGAGTGGATTCTAAGGGAAATAATAAGACAAAGAATTCAAAATAAATGTGGAGGTCAGACACCGGAGTCTCATTTCTTTCCGTTGGAAGGTACTGCCGTCTAACAACTACCCACGACAAAATCTTTCTGTTTGGTGCAGAGACTGGACACTCAGGGGTTCCACATGCTAAGCAAGAACTCTCCCACTGGGCTATATTCCTGGACCCCAGATCTTAAAAGGAGGTGGAAGTGAATTTTCTTCTAGAACTGAACAACCTTTAACGACACCATCCAGAGAGATGAGAAGGAAGCCGTCACTGCAGTCTTAGCCAGGGAAAGAGCATGCCCCGCTGACGTCACCCACTTCCCTTTGAGAAGACTGGCAAGTGGGCAGATAAGAGAAGGCGGCCCTGCCAGGCTACCCAGTACTCCGCAGCGTCTTTGATGCTGTTCCCTAAAATTCGGAGTGATGAAATCGCGGACATTTGGGCTGCATGAAAGCAGGTGGGGATTCTCAGTGGGCTGGAAAACCTTTCTGAGTCACCCCCATAAGGTACGGTGATAAAGGGACCGTGAGCGTAGTTTCCCGCTTTGGTTTTGGTCTGCTTACTTTCATGGAGAATTTACAGCTTATAAAGCAGTCTCGGGAGAGCAAACTTCACGCTCACTTATGTGAGAAAAATATTTATTTTTGTTGGTGACAAATTTGCAGTGGAACTAAGGGAATGACAAGAAGGATTAAGCCCCCAAAGAAAATGTTAAAAAAAAAAAAAAAGGAAAACAAATAAATCAAACCAGGAAGAAAACAGTCCTGTGTCTGAGCACACTTTAGCAGCATGATGTGGTACCGGGAGGCACTGGGAGACACTGGATGGCATTCTTGAAGCCACTTTTAGGGGGGAATATGGATGGGCAGGAAGGTGGCCTTTTAGGAGCCAATAGTAGTCCTGAGAAAGGCATGGCAATAAGAGCAGTTGCTTTCTACATACAAGCAGTGGCCACATTGGAAGATTCAACCACACATCACAAGCACAGAGTGGCCCTTAAAGACTGGGAACCAGCTGTGAGAACTGAGTTGGAAGGGTAGATCTAAATATAATAGATTTCGGAGGCCAATAAACCCCAGGACCCACCTGTCTCTGTCTCCTCAGTACTAGGGTTACAGACATGCACCACCACAGGGTGGGGCTGCGACTTATAAAACCAAACGTCTGAATGATCACAGCTCTGCGAGGTCTCCATACTTACCTTCCCGAATGTTGCTGGGTTAACCTGATTCTGAGCACTCTGCCCACAGGTCTCCACATAAATCTCATACATGAGACATCGAGGCACACTGAACCCTTCGCAGATGCAGAAATTGTCGACTAGCCTGCAGAGACAGAGGGGAACCAGAAACAGGAAATTGGCAGCTGTTTTTTCTGGAGTGGGACACTCTGTCAAAACCCATGACGGGGTGCATTGGCGGGCCCAGCCGAATGACCTCCTCTAGCGTACGGGATGGAGCAGACGCTCACAGGCGGCAGAGGAAATGATCTCTCTTGTCCTCTGGCCAGTGGTAGGAATACAGACTGTGGGTTTCCAGTTGCCAACACTGTAAGGCTGCGGGTTTTATTGGAGGGAAAGTTACATGCTAAAAAGGAGTGGGTGCTGTTGGATGAATCTTTTCAGAGGCTGTAGCCAAGGTCTATGTAACTACAGGACAGAGAATTATTTACCTGGCAAAGCAGCGAACTAATACCACAGTGTAGACTCAAGGAGTCAAGGCAGGTTCGGGAGGGTGTGGTGTTAATTGGTCCCAGAGGCCCACAGGCTAACACGGCCTGTCCACGGCCCGCTATGGTGCTATGACAGGGGGATGGTGGGACCGGTATACGGATGTTAAGTCACTGGGGAGGTGCCTTTGAAGGGGATATTGGGACCTCCCCCTCTGCTTTATGGCTTCCGTTAGCATCATGGCTCTTCAGACACTCTCCATGATGCCATGTCTTGCCGCAGACACCATAACCACGGGGCCGGTTGACCCTGGACTGAAACCTCTGCAGGAGCCATGAATCAGAAGAAGCCATTTCTTTAATAACTTGATTTTCTCGAGGTTTGCCATTTTTATCTCTCCCATCATAATGCCAAGCAGAAGCGAGAAAGCCATCTGTATTGGAGGTGTTAGCAGACTGCCCCTGGGAGTGCAACCCCAAGGAGAAAGTGCTGTGGTAAGCCTGACCTCTATTGCGTGTGGCTCTGGGGACAGGATGTGAGGCAAAACTACCACAGGGGACACTGGTTAAGGGGCTGCCAGTGTACCACCAAAATTCCCTTGTATTTGCCTGAGGTTGGATGCTGGAACCCATCCTGGCCATGTTTTGAGGGTCTGTACCCATAGTACTGTGCCCATTTTTATGTTTCCCAGTCTGACTGTCTCTTCCTGACTCTGAAATGGAAACCTCGTCCTTCCATTCCCCTAGACTAGCCAACATCCTGACTTTTCTCCCGGGAATAATTCACCATGTGCAGATGACAATGGCACTGATGTCCCAGAAAGACCCCGCTTGACTAAATAGATCATTGCTGTCCCACCTAACAGATCACTGACTGGAAGACAAAGGGTGAAGTCATGGAGAAACATGGCCCTCCTTCCACTTGACAACAGTTAGGGCCCCTCCCTACTCTCTCCTGAGCTGCTCCCCAGGGCCCTGGCTCTTGGTCATTGCTCTCTCTGTAGATCTATCTACCCCTCTCTTTGGGAAGCCTGGTCTTTTCTATCCCATGGCTGTCTACCTTAGACAGCCAGTGTTCTGAATGCTAGTGCTAGATGAATTGAAGTCTTCCAGGCCTCTCTCCCAGCCCTGAAGGTCATGTCAGCAGAGGCCCGCCTACTTAAAAATTCTGGGCATGGGACTTGATTTGGACTTTCTGCTAAACCTCTTGAAGACATCAGTTATCTCTGAAAGGGATTTGGGGCACTTGCTTTGCCCCAGGCCCCATGCCACCTAAGGAGGATGCCCAAGTACTTTAATTTTTATAATCATTCTTTCAAATCCTTATAGCAAAATTTAAAACCCCAGACACGTATTGGTGAGCTGAAGCAGTTAATTGGGGTGCCAAGTTGGTTCTTCCTGCTGAGAAGGCATACAAGGGGAACTGGTCACATGGTAATGTTTTTTTTTTTTTTTTTCTCATTCAGGATGAGAAGGACCACAATTCTTTTTGGAGGAAAATAGTAGCTGTTTATAACGATAAAACTCTGATTTTTTTTTTCTATTTCTTACTCAGGTGTCTCTTTAAAAAGAGTTTTTCCTGAGAAAGATTTCTTACAACTTACAAAAAGAAAAATGTAGGCTGATATATAATAGTCACCTTATAAAGCCACAGTCTGAGGACTGGCTTGAATTATTTTCCCATTTATAAAGAGTCACAAACCCTTTTGAGTTTAGTCCCAAGGGATGAGGGTATTTTTCTTTCTAGTTTTTCCCCCTGTATTTAAATAGCCAAGAAATGAATTTCACAACTAATATGGAATGCATGGTTGAAGCTAAAAGTTTTTTTTTTATGTTAGGCACATTCACTCTAGAGCTCACGCCGGGAGAAAAACCAAAAACTAAACAACACAACCAATAAAAGTTTCCTCCCGTGGCCAACGCCTGCCTGAGTTCCAGGTGTCCTACCAACAGGCCTAGGTCCGGGGCAAGCTGGATTGTTTCCCAAGGGAAGTGTGACCCACGGGGGCTGTCGAATGTAAAACCGGACCCCAGTGCCGATGCAGGACCGCGTGTGTGGGAACCGGTGTCCACAGCCCATCGCCTTCCTCCCTCGACCTACCGGGGCTCCTTCTCTCCCTCGGCCTGGGCTCCCCGCCCCGCCGGCCTGCGACCTGCCCTGTCCCTCGGCCCTCGGCCGTGTCCCCGCCGCTCACCACTGGATGATGCCACGGTGCAGGCCGCGGCAGCCTGAAGGGGAGGCCGGCACCGCCTCCGCCATGGGTCTGGCCGGCTGCAGCAGGGCAGCGAGCGGGCGGCACCGGTCCCCTCGGTTGTGTTTACTTTAGAGCTGTGGCACGCGGGGGACGCGCGCGCGCGGGGAGCCCTGCAGCCAGGGAAGAGGATGCTGGGCCCATGCCCTGCACCCAGAGGTGCGGGTTAGGATCGCCCCCCCCCCCCATCTAAGGCCTGATAGACACCCACCCCCATCCCACCCCACCCCATGGCAGCCAGCTTTGGGCCAATGGATCAAGCCAGGAAGCAAGAAAGAATAACGGAGACACATGCTTCCAACCAGGTCACGAGTTGTGTTTGATCACCAAGGGTCCTCCACTGGACTGCACTTGGAAATTAATTGGTTATTTTGGCACTTTTGAAAAATACCGATGTCCAAGCAACTTCTTCCCCCAAAGGGGTTCAGTATAACTGGCCCGGGTGGGGGTGGGGCATGGGGAATGGAGGTGACCTGAGAAAAACCACTCTCTGGATGAAGCTGTGGTCCAGGTGACTGAAAAGCTGAAAACAGCCTGGCCTGCGGGCCTGGAATTCTAGATAGATAGGCAGATTCCAGGTAAGGCCGGTGTGTAGCTTCAGGTGGCTGCTGCTATAGACTGATCCCCAGAGCCGGCCAGGCCAAGTACTTTCCTGTCCTGCAGAGTCAAGTGTGTGTGTGAGTCACTTCTTTCTTGGGGAAATAGGCTGTTGTACCCAGTGATGCTCCATAGGCGTGTCATGCCGCACAGCAGAAGCCCAGCAGCCAGGAGGTGACACCCACTGCCCGCTGCTTCTGAGTCTCGTAAGGATGTCTCAGCCTAGATGAAAAACATTTGACAATCATCTTCACATGGTATCAAAGCTCAACTTAAAAATGAGTGGAATACATGGGCGTGCCTTTCTCCAGAGAAGATGCACAAGTGTTTGCTAAACACCCGAAGTGATGCTCGACTTCAGACATTAAGGAGAGGCCAGCCCAGGCCATACCCATTGGAATGACTTTTAAAAGTCCTTAGGAAGCAGCAAATGTTGGTGAAGATGTGGAGAAACTGGACCCTTGTATCTTCTGGTAGGGATGTAAAGTAGAGCAGTTGCTATGGGAAACGGTGTGGCCCTTCCTCTAACCGTGGAATTATCAAATGATCGAGTAGTGCTCAGCTCTAGATACACACTCAGAAAAACAAGAGAGCAAGATTGAAGGGCGTGTGGCTGAGTTTACAGCGTCCGTGGGGAAACCATCTGAGCGTCCACGGACAGACAAACGGGTAAAGACAGTGTGGGATAGCCAAACCATGTGCTGGTATTCATTCTTAAAAAGTAATTAAATTCTGACACAAGCTCCAATGTGGATGGACTTTAAAACTGTTAATCTAATTGAGAAAGAGCCGAAAGGGTACTCCTATTTATATGAGGTACGGCTGGTACTCAGAGAGACAGAAAAATAGCTGGTGGTTCCCTAGGGGTAGTGGTGGAACGTGTTAACTAGGGAACACACATCCATCAGTGTAGAGTTCAGTCTAGCATGATGGAAACACTGTAGAGATGGATGGATGATGGTTATACAACGCGTGAATGTGCTTCATGTTTCTGAGTTGTGCGGTTAAAAATGAGTAGACTGTTTTATGTGATATCTACATATCACTCTTTGAAGCAATCTGCCCCATAACACATCTATTTGGAAGCCGCTTCCGAAGGCAGGGCAGAAATCCATTTAAGCACGCGGAAGGGCCACAACTGCCTCCCACGCTGGGGCACCATCACGGGTTGTGGCAGCCTCCCTTCCACGGGAACACCATCGTCACGGGTCAGGTTCAAGGTCGTCCCAGTGCAGCAAGGACAGGACACCCAAGGAGGAACCTTCACCTTGAGGTGTGACTCGATCACTGCAGCTGGGCCGAGGTGGCATCCAGACCTTCTCGGCGATGCCGCGCTATACTGGGGGTGAATTCAGCCTTGTCTTGAAGCAGGGAGAATCTACAGGAAAGGCTGATTTCCAAAGCCATCTCTAGGGTCAAGTGGCCTTGCATCATGCTCTCGGAGTCAGGAGCTGAGACTCTTCGCGTCTCTGGAGAGCATCCCTCACAGCAGGGAACGGCGGCTGTGTGTGCAGGTAAGAAGCCCGTTGGAACGCTGCCGCTCTCGGAGATACTGCTGAATGGAGGAAGGAGTGCAAAATGCCATCTTCGACGAAGAATTCGCATCAGGAAACAAAGATTTGAAGTGCTGGGAAAGACTCTGCAAGTGTCTCAGAGGCAGCCCTCTTTCCCTTGAATCTCCACGTGCTGATAGGTCCTTTGTTGCTTCCACAGGAGCCTCTGTGGTTCTCACAGATGCTGGGCTTTCTGCAGTGACACAAGTGGCCCCTGCTTCCAGGTTCAGGGAAACAGAGGGCATGGCTCCTCCTCCCGGCCTGACTTAGTTACGTTTTATTGCTGTGAAGAGACACCGTGGCCACAGCAACTTGTATAAAGAAAAACATTTAATTGGGACTGGCTTGCTGTTTTCTGAGGTTTAGTATATATTATCGTCATGGCAGGAAGCAATGGCAGTGCGCAGGCAGACATGGTGCTGGAGGAGGAGCTGAGAGTTCTACATCCAGATCAGCAGGCAGCAGGAAGTGAACTGACTTGAGCTTCTGAGACCTACCAGCGACACCAGTCCTCCAAAAAGGCCACACCTACTCCAACAAGGCCACACCTCCTAATAGTGCCACTCCCTTTGGACCACGTTTTCAAACGTGAGTCTCTGGAGGCCATTCCTATTCAAGCCACCACACTATCTCTCACCCTGCTCCATCACTCAGGCAATGTCTTAAGACGCCAGCTCCTGTCCCCTAGAAAATAGGCAGAACCAAGGCAAGTGTCTGTTTATCATTCCGGTTCTTCTCACCCACCTTGACTATGTAAAATTTGCACGTGCAGCAAGGACCTTAAGTTGCTGGCATTGGGCCCGGACTTTGAAAATACAAGTGCCAGCACATGCGACCCTTGGGACGACTACTGGTTTCTGCTAATTGTTACTTCTAGTGACAGAGGGTACGAAATGCAAACATTGCCTCCTTTTAGCCCCGAGCTATTGAGGCCCGTTAATTAGAGGACTCTAGAAATGAGACCGTGGGGTCCATTTCCTACCTTCTACTCCCCAAGGGCCTATGGATTTCAGATGCCACCTGTGTCCTTTTATGATCAAGCATGTGAGAGATGCTAATACAGTGACATTCTTAATGTCACTTACTGTTGTCTTAATGGTCTACACATGCAAAGGACACACTTCTCTTTGCCCATGACATTTTATCAGCAGACTATCTATGCCTCTTATTCAAGTGGAGCACACAGCTACCTAAGTGCTAAGTAAAAGTAGCTCTGCAAACCATTTTCATTCCAAAGGTTGATTCACAGCAGCTGACGCGAAGGAACCTCTTGTCTTGCAGCCGAGGGGACAGCCTGACCCATGCCTCTAGCTCATACTAGCAAAGCCCCATCTCTGACTCCAGCTCAGCGTCTCCACTCTGCTGCCCTGTACCACGGCGATGAAACTCAGTCTGCACGTTTCTATCACATGGTAATTTAGTTCCATAAGCTGCACCTTGAGACGGACAATGCCTCTCCTTGCTCCGGCTGAAGATGCTTCTCTTACCGCTAAACCCACCTCTCTTTCCGCCTTCAGGCTAATTGGTTTCTAAATTATCCAATTAGTCTCAATTCACCTTCCAATAAGCACCAGCTGTGCTTCATCCTTGCACAAAGCCACCTCTGATGATCCTGGGTGTTTAATTTTGCTCAATTCTTGCAATTATTCGCATTCTGGGGATGGACCCAGGTGTCTCTAGGCAATGATAGGTTTTAAATAAAGCTAATGAGTACAGGGAACGAACGCAGTGGGCCAGAAATTTCACAGTGAAGCAGGCAACTGCACAAAGGGGCCATTTCGGAGAATGGCCCAGCTCTCACTGTCCGTCTGGGTGTGCAAGACACTCTTTAAAGCAGCAGGCTGCAGGCTTTCAAATCATATTGGAGTAAAACATGCCCATTGGAGAGAATGAAAATCATGCCCGCATGTCACAGGAGTGTAAAAGCTGCCCTGCACTTACTAGCCGGGTGTTGTCCACTTGGAAACAATAGAACACTGAAAATCTAACAATATCCCCTCTTTCCTGTGGGGTCTCACTATGTAGCCTAGGCTACCCTGGAACTCCAGGGCTCAAGAGATCTCTTTGCCTCAGTCCCCTAAGTAGCTAGGACAATTCAGATAGACATAACAGGATGACTGGCTCCCTGCCACTCTTCATGTGGGGCACCGTAGAGACACCCACTTGCCATAGGGGTCTCTTTCCCTTCTCCTGTTTCCATAGGCCACGTGGAAGGCTGGCTGTGTGTGGTATAACAAACGATGTTATCTGCAGAGGAACTCAGAGAATGCGCGGAATGAGAAGGCACTGCCCTCATTTGTCTCAGAACGCGGAGCACATTACAACTCAGAGGGTAATGTGTTTGAACGCTGGCACCCTGGCAGAGGACTTCTCCAGAAGGCTGATAGAGAATCAACAAAATGAAGATGGGGAGCAATTTCCTGTTCTTCGCAGGACTGGCGGGGGCTTCATATGTCGTTGCGTGAAAGTTGTCGTGTGAGGGAGGCAATTAGGTACCATTTCTCATAACTGCCCACAAAGGCTCACGTCTTTGCCTACTTTGTTAAGTAACAGTTAAAAGAATGGGTGAAAAACACACTAAATCATGACTTTGGATGTGTGCAAATGTTATTTTATCGGGTTTTAAGGGCGCGGAGATTACTTTGCAAATGGGTTTTTGAGTGACAGCCGTGGAGCGTGACTCATCTTCCTCTTCTCTTACACTCCTCTTCGGTATGAACACAGCCAAGCAGCTGCTTGCTCCCATCAATTTGAATGGAATCATTTTCCTCGTACTGACCCCACCGTGAAATGAATTCTACTGAAGCATCTTCAAACCACGCATGTGCTTGAGATAGCTTCCTGTAGGCCGTGGGATGCTCCTGCTAATTATCCGTTGGGATTCCCCGGTAGAAGGAAGCCGGAAGGAAGCATTGTTTACAAGGGCATCTGCTGGAACTTTCCCAGTGGCTGTCTGCAGATGGTTACAATAAAGCAGGCTTCAGAAGCCCGCCTTCATAGACGCTGCCAGTAAGACCCCGCAAAGCCAGCCCAAGATGGAAATATAGTTTGAATCTTTTAACTGAATGGTGGGACCAGAAGAGTTTCTGACTTCAGATTTATTTGTTAGAGTTGGAACATTTGCATATATATACAATGCATGCATATATGGGCAGGAGTCTAGTCCAAGCACAACATTTCTTTCTATTTCAAACACGCCATAGACACACAGTCTGGGTGGGTGTGTGAAAGACATCCTGTCACTACTTAGAAAGTTTTGTCTCTGTCTCTGGTGTGCTCAACTCCTACAGCCAAGGTCATCTTTTAAAGTACAGCTTTCATGCGTGACAGCGGTGCCAGGCTTCTGAGAGTGTGTGCAGAGCCTTTGCACGGACCTGTGTGCAGACGGCGTGTGCAGAGCCTTTGCCATGGACATGTGTGCAGACAGTGTGTGCAGAGACTTTGCACGGACATGTGTGCAGAGCCTTTGCACGGACATGTGTGCAGACAGCGTGTACAGAGCCTTTGCCATAGACATGTGTGCAGACAGTGTGTGCAGAGCCTTTGCACGGACATGTATGCAGACAGCGTGTGCAGAGCCTTTGCACAGACAAACAGCTAGATCTCTCTACCCGCCCCACCCTGCCCGACCACTCAGCGTGGGCTCAGGTCTCAAAACTTTGCTCAGGGAAGCTGGGGTAAGAGGTGGGGCCTGAGGTCCAACCATGCCCAGTCATAGGATGGCCCTGGTTGCCATGAAACAAGCATCGCCCAAAAGAACAAGTGGTTAATGTAGACAGCAGTCTTGGAAGGGAAACTGCTGGGGATAGTGCCTCATGTGCCTGTCACCTCCCCACAATTCTTCCTGCATGTCTTACCCACTCCAAAGGGTGTTGTGACTTGATCTTTGAGTGACAGTTGCCCTCCACACATGCAGATCTAGCCAACGTGCTTAAAAATATTTAAGAGAAATTAAACATGAATTATCTCCTCAAATCTTCGTAGATAGGACGTAGCACTCTTGGACTGGAATCAGAGGTGGATCTCACCTTCAAAGGCCCTCAGCAAGCCATGTCTGTAAGACAGACCACAGTCCCCAAAACATCAAGACCCCAAAACCCAGCACTGTCACAGATGAGGACTAAATGCTCAAACACATGAGCCTGTGGGGACATTTCTCACCTGAGCCTGTGGGGAACATTTGTCTTTCAAACCATAACCTGCTATAGCTTTAATGCGCCTCTTCAAAACTTGGTGTTAAAACTTAATGCTTGTGTTGGGGGTATTAAGAAGTGTGGCCTTTGGGGGTGGTGATTATATCGTCCTCATGAATATCAGTGTCTTAAAAATGACGAGCTCTGCCCTTTATTGTACTTCTACCTTTTCATCCTTCTGCCACACATACATACAGTCTTCAATATCCCATCTTGAGGGCTGGAGAGCTTCTGGCTCAATGGTTAAGAGCACTGACTGCTCTTCCGGAGGTCCTGAGTTCAATTCCCAGCAACCACCTGGTGGCTCACAACCATCTATAATGGCATCTGATGCCCTCTTCTGGTGTGCAGGGGTACATGCAGATGGAGCACTCATACCAAAAACAAAAACAGCATAAATGAAAATTTCTAAAAAAGATCCCATCTTGGAAGCAAAGCCAGTGTTCTCACCAGATTAAAATATGCTAATCCCTTGATCTTAGATTCCCCATCCTCCAGAACTGTGAACAATATATTTGTATTTTTTTATAAGCTGCACACAGAGGCCGGTGCTTGTAGTAGGAACAGAACTGTCCCAGTAAGTTACTTGTGTGTTTTATATTTAGGTGCTATTTTAAACAATGACAATATTCATGTTATAGAGTATTCTCAACAAAGAACAAGAATTCACTCAAAAGGCTCTCTAACATAAGTACTTACCCGACGTTTCACTTAAAGCTCTGAGAACTGTTGAAACTGTCTAGGGAATTAAATTACATCATGTGCAATTAATAAAGGTAAACTTTAACCAGAGAGTTTGACTCTTCCTGTACAGTCCTTTTTAAATTTTGTCAAACTGTCTCAAAAACTAAAATTGTCTTAAAAATGTAAAAAGAAGCAAGCGATCAAGCCCTTGCTTAGCTATGTATTACTATAGCCATAAAATTTTGGGGTCATTGATGTTTACCCTTCTTTTTAGTTTCAAAACTCCTCAAACATGTTAAAAAGAATCTTGAAACTTGGAACTCTGCCTTCAATAAATTTATAAGAAGACAAAAAATATGATCTGCCTCTTGCTTCTCCCTTCCCTACTTCCCTTTTCTTCTACCCCACTCACATCCAAAGAAGAGGAAGTCCCGATGTCTCCACAGGATTAGCATCCCTGGCTTTGCCTGTAGAAACATTTCTAGCCCTTGGGACCCTAGGTCTGAGAGACAAGCAAGATTCAAGTTGCATTGTTTAGCCCTGTTTTACATTGCCCTTGTGGGACCTAGCCTCGCTTTTGTAGGTTCTTGGTCCCGTGGGTTAGAGAACCTAAAACTGACACAGAAGGCAGTTGGAGGAGCAGGCAGCAGAGAGCAAGAAAGCAACAAACAAGTTCGGAATCCTCACAGCTTGGAGGAGGGAGATGGAGGGGAAAGGGTGGGGATGGGGAGGTGGGACTCTCTGAGTTAGAAGCCACAGAGTCCAGCTCAGCAATGGAGCTTTCTGAGTAGCTGCATGAAGGCAGGAAGGCTATGGGGTCCATAGGTGCACGTCTCATTAAGGGGACATTGTTTCTTCCATTGCCTTACCTTGCCCCATGTTGTATTGTATCCTCAGGTATTCTGTACACCCTATCATGCTGTACTGTGTAGTATTATATTACACCATATCACATCATGCATCCCACATCATATTACACTGTATCATATCACACTATGCCATACTATATCATACTGTGCCAAAGTATTTATCATACCATGTGTCATATATCCGATTTCTTTGCATGCTGCTTCTTTATGTTGCAAAAACGAGATCCTCTCTCTCACACAGGAAGGGGTTTACCTCAAAAGAGACAGGCTCTGTGGGAGGCATGTGTTTACATTTGTAGAGGGTGTTACTGACTGCTTGGATGGAAGCCACACCCCAGCCCGTGGCATCCATATATCTAAAGAGTCTGGGATGTTTGGATAGAGTTTCTACCCCAAGCCCCCTCCCCTCTCAAGACTCCACCCACAAGAAAGCCTGACAAACTATGGCCCCGCCCCAGAGATGCTCAAGACCACTTCCACTGGTTGTATAATTTGCCCCCCAGAGAACAAACACGTGTGGTTTTCCAATCTTCCTTTCCTGTCTCCTCTCTGGGGGGGGAGGGGTTGGAGAGCCATCGGAAGCATTTATATCCTTAAAACCTGGGCTTTTTCTAATTTGGTTGATTTGGTCTGATTTGGATTATGGCTTCGGCGGGGATGGGGTTATTATCGGGGTGCAGAAACTTTTCACTGACCACCGGCTGTGTCTTTTGTCAAGGGGGTCAGCGGCATTTTCCCTCTCACTTGTGGCAGAGGGTGCCCACGCGTTGATATTCATTTGTCCTGAGTTGGCTAGGAAACAGATGGCTGAGAGGGTTCTCTCTTCCTGCCTGTCGCGATTCCTGAGTCACCATCGGACAAACACACATCCTCTGGTTTTTTCCTCGGCCAGCATGGAAACTCATGTTTCAGTGTTCTGACGCACACTGGGAAGCCCGAACACACTTAGCACAAAGGACTTGCTTGGCTCTGGGGTTTTACTTTATTTTATTTTTTTAAATCAAGGGTAAGATAACAACTTTGCAGGGAATATGTGGGATCACAGAGTGCAGGGTTAAAGACTTTATTACTCCATCTCCCGGCATGCAACTGACCACCCTCTGCTTGGTCAGTCCAGCCTCCCCGGCCCTCCTCACTCTCAGGCAGGCTTTCCTTGGGGGTTCCCCCAGAGGCTCTGGGAGGCTGGAGTTCTCCATGCCCTCACTTTTCACCTCCCCTTCTCTATCCTCTCCATCTCCCGTCATTCCTAGGGGTGGGATGATGCAGATCAGAACGAAAATAACATGGGTGCCGAGTGAGCGCTCTGTGATAGGATCATTGCTGCTCTGTCACAGTCTCTCCAGATGCTCACGTCTAACGCTAAGGCTAGGATGCAGTTCCACCGCAGAGAGCATGCTTGGCGTGGTGACCGGCTTCGATCCTTCACTCCAAAACAAACAGAAGCTCATCCTATGCTTTCATGTCTACTGACCTATGCAGTGCCTGAAGCTTAGAACCTGCCGGTCCTTGAGGAGCAACACATTTGTGTGCTCTGGCCTCTGCATAAACTGCACTTTCTGCCCAGCGAGGGAGGGTTCTCTTCCTCCTAGTTTACTGGTGCCCATGCTCCTTCAGCTAATCTCCCTTGGTATGGAAAGCCTCCCCCACAGGCTCCCATTCTCGCTGCCCCCCTGCCTGTGGCTCGTGTGTGTCATAGCATTGCACAGGTTGGACTCAGACACACGCTTTGTGTGTCACTGTCCTACTCACTAGTGAGGACTAGCTAGGACTAGCCTGGTGTTAGCAGATACCTGTGTGTGCCAAATAAGTGTTTATTGCATGGCTGAAGAAAAGAGAAATGTCTCCCACACAGAAGAGGTAGAACTGGAAGCTGTGTTTCTTCAAGGCTATGTTTTGTTGCTGTTGTTGTTGTTGTTGTGTGCTCACGCACCTGTGTGTGTGTGTGTGTGTGTGTGTGTATGTGTGTGTGTGCTTTTTGCTGTAATGTCATGGCTTCTGTTTCTCAGGGTGGAAGTATTGCTTTTGTTTGGAGCCACCAGGAGCTGACACTTGTCACTTGAACTTCCTGACTTTGTTGGCTCTGCCAGACATACTGAGGCCTCTGCGTTTGATTTCCTCTGCAAGGAAGAAAAACAAAACAAAACAAAAGTCTCAATTTATCATGGGACTCGGCACAGGAAAACTTGCACAATAGCTCCCAAGCTCCCTCGCTCTTTGGAAAGCTGTCTCAAGCCAGGAAGAGAGTTCCTCAAATCCAACAAAGGCCGTTTGTCTTCCTGGAGAGAAAGCAGCTTTGCCAGCAGACATTCCCGGGGCAGTGGATGGCTCAGGGGCTCTGTGAACCTGCAGGCCAGTCAAGGAAGGAAGGCTGAGGGTTCCCCGGAGAGCAGAACCATTTTACTGGGGTCATTGGATGATGGCAGCTATGAATTACGACTTCTTTGGATAACTCACATGTTTGAAAACACCGTGAGGTCAGCAAATGTTTAGGAGGAAGCCAGAAGGCCCCAGGGACTCCAAAGTCAGCGAGATAAACATTTGCCCTGGCTTGCCTCACTCTTCCCCATCTCCCCTCATCCCTCCCTCTGCTAAAGTCAGTACGTAGAGTCTGTTATGGCCCCACCCATTGGACCATCTGATGTCTGTCAGTCTTGGTTAACGATGCTGATTTCGTAACAAAACTTTAAAAACCTTCCTCCATTTTCTTCCTCCCTTTTGTATTAACTTAATGTTTTTATCACTTCATTTGGGAAAAAAGCCTTGAGTTGACTGGGTCACCGGCCATGAATGATGACAACCTCCGTTTTCATCTTTCTCCATCTCCAATGTCAACAATAAAGCTCTGGTCCAAGCTATCTATCTGGTTTATTTTCTTCTGTTGTTGGTTCTGTAATGATCTGTTCTTTCTCTTTAAGAGACAAGCCACACCCACTCCCTGCCCCATCCGCTGAGGAAGGCGCATCTTCCTTCCTGCTTGCAGCCTGAGTCCTTCCTTTTCCATCTCCCTCTCTAAGAGGCAGCTTCTCTCACCTCTCTCTCTCCCGCTCTCTCTTCTCCTCTCCCCTCCTCTCTCTCTGCCTCTCTCCTCTCTCTTTGCTCTTCTCCCCTTCTCCCTTCTCCTCCATAACCCACTTATTAAATATCCCACCTCACTCTGCATGGCGTGCCTATCCGTGTCTCTGTCTCTCACCTGCAGCTGACACATGGCTTCGCCCAGGTTCAGCCGCCTTTGGAGACCTTCAGCATGTTCTCGTGGACCGTCCCTGCCCAGGCTTGCTGCCACTCGGGGACCTGCAGCGTTTCTGCTGCTGCAGCCACTTGGGGATCCGCAGAATTTTATCACAGCCCGTCTTCTAGCTTGACTCTCCCACTACGAGCTAAAACTCATCCTTTAGGATTGTCCTAATTGATAACCCATTCTGGTAAACGTAGTTTTTGTTTCTAAATGTGTCTTATTTTACCCACTTTCTCATTTACTCTGCTTTAAAAATTCCTTGGTGGCATTTGCTACCTTTAACCCATCGATTACAGATTCCACCATCTTCTCTCATGGTTAATGTGGGGCCAAGGGCCATGTGGGGCCCAGGCTGCACAGTTGCCATGGCAGGCAGCACCAAGTCCCAGGAAAAGCAGTGAGCTGACACCACCCAGGGAGGACCAGCACTAAAAGGGAAGTACCTGACATTCCAACCATTAGATGAGATTAGATAAGAGCACCAGACATCCCTGAGCCCAACACTCACTTATTCCCCTTTTGCCAAGACCCCTAGACAAATGTCAGCCAATCAGGTTTCTGAACCCTAGAAATCCCCTCACCCCCAACCTCTAATAATAAAAAAAAAAAAAAAAAAAAAAAAACGAAACCTAACTTAACTGGGCTGGGTACTCTCTGCTCTCAACCCCTGCGTTGGACAGACAGAGAGAATCCAAACTTGAGCTTGAATAAAGGCTCTTTGATTTTACAGAGTGAGGACTCCGTGGTGGCTTGCCAGGGGGCGGGGGGGATCCCACGATTTGGGTGTAACAGTTGACTTCGAAGTCTAGCATCTGTTTAAAGGTAATGTGTGCTGTTATTGTTATTTTCTCCCTGTCTTCTCTCTCTCTCTCCTTTCCTCCCTCCCTTCCTTCTTTCCTTTTTTTTTTCTGAGACAGAGTTTCTCTGTGTAACAGGCCTCACTATCCTAGAATTCTCTTTGTAGACCAGGCTGGCCTCGAACTCACAGAGATCCGCCTGCCTCTGCCTCCTGAGTGCTGGGATTAAAGACATGCGCCACCATGCTCAACTCCCCTTGTACTTTTAATAACGTGAGCTGCCTTGTTCTCCAGTTTCACAGTAATGGCATTTGGGGTGCATTTCTTACACTTTGTCTAGTTTTGTAGTGGTTGTATTTCCTCAATCTTATAGCTTAGAGTCTCACTGCAGTTGTAAGAGATTCTCAGCCACTGTCTCTAAATACCTACTTGTCCTCTCTTGTCCTTTTGGAGTCATTGCTGAGTGGCAGTAGGTGGTGGCTTCTGGCTTCCACATCTGTAAATCTCCTTGCATGGATCTCGTATTCTGTCTAACACATAGATTTTAATTTCTGATTCTCAATGGTAAGAGTTCCGTTTGATCATTATTCAAGTGTGCTGTACCACAAGCCACTGGTGGTACTCACCTGTACTCCTAGCATGCAGGAATCTAAGATGGGAGATTTTGTGTAGGAGGGTAGCCTGGGCTACATAACGAACTTGCTCTTTATTTCCTGAAAATGTGGGTTTTATGCTTTTTTCCCCCAGATCCACACCACATGGTTTTTTTTTTTTTTTTTTTTTTTTTTTTTTTTTTTTTTTTTTTTTTTTTTTTTTTTTTTTT
>NW_026067903.1:3115336-3118278 GCF_014885135.2 Alexandromys fortis | reverse complement strand
GTTGTTTTAGATTCTGCCAGAGAACTGGACTCTGAGGTCTTTGTGGTTGGGCTTCTCTAATTACCATCTCTGCACAGATCATCTGGGTACCTCCCATATGTGTTTGATCTGGCTGTTTTGGCCCCTGCCCTCAACGATTTGTCTTTGGGGTTTTAATCTTAGGCTAAGGAAGGTACTTTCCCCTGGAGGGAGTCTCTGCTTGTTTCCTCCAACAGTCTTAAGACCTTATGAGCACAGGAGCTGTTTAACTTCAGAACCTGAACTTTGTGGACCACCCACAGAACATGGTTGTGGTGGTCTGTCGGTCCACACAGAGCCTGGTTTGTGGCCATGATTCTGTAGGAGAGCGTACCATGCCTTGTTTGTATTGATTGAACGTTCCTTAAAGTCTTTTCGATGGATGTTTATTTAATGAGTGGCCATTTGTTGATTTTAGCTTTTTGGAGGGAGCTTCCCAAGAGACCCAGGCCACTCTGACCATGTCCAGTGTTGGTTTTTATCCACTCTCCTGTGAGACCAGAGTTTTAGTGCCTCCAAAAATACAAGTGTTAGAATTCCATTCACCTACTTAAATTTTGGTTTGCTAGTTTCTTACTCTCTCGTCAGTTCTGTGATCTCTAATACATTTTTAAAAACATCTCCCATGTTAGTTTTTATTGACGCTTCCTTCTGTCTTCTCTGAAACAGCTATACAATATTGGCTAACTTGGGAGAAATCGCCTGGGTCTGGATGTCCCTGAAGGGTTCCAATGCCATCTTGATTATGATTCCAACATCCAAATACCTACAGAATCAGTGAAGTTTTCTTTTCATTTTTTTTCCTTGCTACCAATTTGGTAAATTGAGCTTCCCTGGGAGGTTTTAAAATAAGAATTTTTCACAACATTCTTTTGTCATTTTAGAATCTGCAAAGACATCCCTCACCAACTTTCTTGGCATTCTGAATCTATGTCTTTTCTTTTTTTCTCAAAAGTTCTTCAAACACACACATTAGTTTCGTTAAGTTCCCAATGATTTATCTTTTTACTTCGTTTATCTTCTTTGTTATTTGTTTTCTCTAATCTTTTATTTTCTATTTTTTAAAATGTTCTCTGCATTTTTGGAAACTAATTTTTATTTTTTTTCCAGACCTTTCTCCCCCTCCCTCTTTTTTTATTTTCCAAATCTTAGTGTTTTGTAGCATTTGAAAAATTATTATCGTTGTGTGTGCATGCATGGTGTATATGTGTGCATGGAGTGTGTGTGTGTGTGTGTTGTCTGGGTGTGCAAGTATGCACCACTGTGGATGTGTGGCGGTCAGAGGACAACTTTGTGGAGTTGGTTTTCTCCTTCCACTTTTGCGTGCATCCTGGCATGCCAACACAGGTGGACAGGCCCGCACAAACACCTCACCCCAGCCTCAATTTTGTAGTATTTTCTTATCATTTTGTGCTGATTTCTATTTTGGTTTATGAGAAATTGGCTTTTAGTTCAAACATGATGGAGAATTTTTTTAGGAGAGTAAGGGTGTGTGTTGAGACAGAATCTTGCTAAGTAGCCCACACTAGTCTTTTTTGTTTGTTTGTTTGTTTTTCTCAAGACAGGGTTTCTATGCAGCTTTGGAGCCTGTACTGGAACTAGCTCTTGTTAGACCAGGCTGGCCTTGAACTCACAGAGATCCACCCGAGTTCTGGGATTAAAGGTGTGCACCACTACCTCCTGGCTGCCCACCCTAGTCTTGATGCTATAGTAGGATTATGGTGCGCCAGCACAAAACAGGAGTTGTGGTTTTATGATTTGTCAGGGAATACAGTGTGACTCGTTATCAATCCTGTGCAATTTGATGTTTCCATCACAGCACGGCTTAGTGTGTCGTGGGCATGTAAAGAGTGTAAACGTGACAGGTTTTCAACATCCCCATTTTGTTCTGTCTGATAGGTGCTTTCAAGTTTCCCCTGAGTAATATGCAAATAGTAGGCATCCAGTTTTCATTTAAAAATATCCCTACTCCCCATCCCTCATCCTTACGGTGGCAGTGTGACATACAGGGCCGTCTGTGGGCATTTACGTGTTCCATTGCATGAGCCAAGCATGCCCCGCCAGTGCGTGGAATCCTGCCTCTGACCTGATTTCGTCAGTTAGGGAAGTTTTTTGTTTGTTAGTTTTTATCCTGAGAATAAAACCCAGAGTGTCAACTGTGCTTTCCTTGGGCTTTTGAGTTTGGGGACTGTCCTAATTACTTTCTTTTGCTGTGATTAGACATCATGACCAAGGCAACTTACAGAAGAAAGAGTTTGTTTAGGACTCACAGTTTCAGAGGTTAGCGTCCATGACTGTCAGGGCAGGAAGCATTACAGCAGGCAGATAGGCATAGTTGGAGCAGGATCTGAGAGCTCGCATCCTTGTTCACAAGGCAGAGGTAGGGGAGAGGGAGAGAGAGACAGACAGACAGACAGAGACAGAGAGAGAACTGGGACTGGGAATGGTGAGGGCTTTTAGAACCTCAAAGTCAGCCCCCAATGACACACCTTCTCCAACAAGGCTACACCTCCTAATTCTTCCCAAAACAGGTCCATGGTGTGGGAGGTCCTTTTGTCTATGTGTTTATTTTATTGGTTAATGAATAAAGAAAACTGGCTTGGCCTATAGCATGGGAGAAGAAAGGCGAGTTAACAGATGCCATGGAGCCGCCACAGAAGATAGACATTCTGAAACTTTGCTGGTAGGCCACGACCTCGTGGTGATGCACAGATTACTAGAAATTGGTTAAATTAAGATGTAAGAATTAGCTAATAAGAAGTTAGAGCTAATGGGCCAAGTAGTGTTTTGGTTAATATAGTTTTTGTGTGATTATTTCGGTTTTGGGCGGCCCGGACGAACAAGCACCTACTTGCAATAGGTCCAAAAACTGGGGGACCAAGTATTCAAATATGTGAGCCTTTGCGGACATTCTCATTCAAACC
>NW_026067903.1:3109444-3112468 GCF_014885135.2 Alexandromys fortis | reverse complement strand
GGTCAGAGGACAACTTTGTGGAGTTGGTTTTCTCCTTCCACTTTTGCGTGCATCCTGGCATGCCAACACAGGTGGACAGGCCCTCACAAACACCTCACCCCAGCCTCAATTTTGTAGTATTTTCTTATCATTTTGTGCTGATTTCTATTTTGGTTTATGAGAAATTGGCTTTTAGTTCAAACATGATGGAGAATTTTTTTAGGAGAGTAAGGGTGTGTGTTGAGACAGAATCTTGCTATGTAGCCCACACTAGTCTTTTTTGTTTGTTTGTTTTTTCTCAAGACAGGGTTTCTACACAGCTTTGGAGCCTGTCCTGGAACTAGCTCTTGTTAGACCAGGCTGGCCTTGAACTCACAGAGATCCACCCGAGTGCTGGGATTAAAGGTGTGCACCACTACCTCCTGGCTGCCCACCCTAGTCTTGATGCTATAGTAGGATTATGGTGCGCCAGCACAAAACAGGAGTTGTGGTTTTATGATTTGTCAGGGAATACAGTGTGACTCGTTATCAATCCTGTGCAATTTGATGTTTCCATCACAGCACGGCTTAGTGTGTCGTGGGCATGTAAAGAGTGTAAACGTGACAGGTTTTCAACATCCCCATTTTGTTCTGTCTGATAGGTGCTTTCAAGTTTCCCCTGAGTAATATGCAAATAGTAGGCATCCAGTTTTCATTTAAAAATATCCCTACTCCCCATCCCTCATCCTTAAGGTGGCAGTGTGACATACAGGGCCGTCTGTGGGCATTTACGGGTTCCATTGCATGAGCCAAGCATGCCCCGCCAGTGCGTGGAATCCTGCCTCTGACCTGATTTCGTCAGTTAGGGAAGTTTTTTGTTTGTTAGTTTTTATCCTGAGAATAAAACCCAGAGTGTCAACTGTGCTTTCCTTGGGCTTTTGAGTTTGGGGACTGTCCTAATTACTTTCTTTTGCTGTGATTAGACATCATGACCAAGGCAACTTACAGAAGAAAGAGTTTGTTTAGGACTCACAGTTTCAGAGGTTAGCGTCCATGACTGTCAGGGCAGGAAGCATTACAGCAGGCAGATAGGCATAGTTGGAGCAGGATCTGAGAGCTCGCATCCTTGTTCACAAGGCAGAGGTAGGGGAGAGGGAGAGAGAGACAGACAGACAGACAGAGACAGAGAGAGAACTGGGACTGGGAATGGTGAGGGCTTTTAGAACCTCAAAGTCAGCCCCCAATGACACACCTTCTCCAACAAGGCTACACCTCCTAATTCTTCCCAAAACAGGTCCATGGTGTGGGAGGTCCTTTTGTCTATGTGTTTATTTTATTGGTTAATGAATAAAGAAAACTGGCTTGGCCTATAGCATGGGAGAAGAAAGGCGAGTTAACAGATGCCATGGAGCCGCCACAGAAGATAGACATTCTGAAACTTTGCTGGTAGGTCACGACCTCGTGGTGATGCACAGATTACTAGAAATTGGTTAAATTAAGATGTAAGAATTAGCTAATAAGAAGTTAGAGCTAATGGGCCAAGTAGTGTTTTGGTTAATATAGTTTTTGTGTGATTATTTCGGTTTTGGGCGGCCTGGACGAACAAGCACCTACTTGCAATAGGTCCAAAAACTGGGGGACCAAGTATTCAAATATGTGAGCCTTTGCGGACATTCTCATTCAAACCTCCACAAGTAATTTTAAAAAGAAGCTTCATATGGGCTTAAACTGTTATTAATATCTGCCCTTCCACTGCCTGCCTGCCACGTGAAGAGACACAGGACTTCTCCAGGCCAAGGATGCAGCTGTATCTTGGAACTAGAAAGCAGCCCTCACCAAACAGTTCGACTTGTCAGTATCTTCATTTTGGATTTCCAAAGCCATGAGGGAATAAACTTCCATTCTTTTATAACTTAACCAGTGTCAGGCAGTTCATCAAGGCAACACAGAATGAATTTAATACCCAGTCCTCTGCCTGTTACTTTAGTGCTATTTCCTGTTGTATTAGTTCTTGAATCTCCTGGGTTATTTTTTGTTCCCCATCTTTTTACACTGTTACAGTTAGGTTGGGCTGATCACTGACTTGCCACCAGGCACCTTGGGATTGTTTCCTTGTATTTCTCATCATAACCAAAGATTAGAAAGATCAAGGACCGTATTGTACTTATATTTATATCTCCAGAACCTAGGAGTAGTGTCTAGCATTTTTTTGGATCTCTATGAATATTAGTTTAATCAGTGTATTCCTAGAGTGGGTTAATTGCTCCTGATGTGGCAGGGGAAAAAAAATCAGAATACTTGTATAACGTCAAAGTCAAGTTTGCACAATGCAGCAAGAGTAGATTTAGGGCCATGGTCAGGGCCAGAAAGGACAATAGCTGCCCAAAATACTCACCTAGGGCACAAGGAGCAAACCACCACAAACAGACAGGAAGCAGGCACGGGCCATGAGATAAGAAGCTAGGTTAGCATTGCTCATCCTTCAAAGAGCAGCGAGCAGGAGCTTTTAGGTAAATTGTTATAATTATTACTTATCAGTGTGTGCGCACGCACCATGGCATGCAAATGAAAGTCAGAGTTCCACATCTTCATGGAGTCTCTTTTCTCCTTCCGCCTTCATGTGGATTCTGGGGACTGAACTCAGGTCTCCCGGCTCATGTTTTCAACCCCTTTACCCATTGAGCTAGCTATCCTGTTGGCGGTTATGACTGGAGTTTTGTTAATTGTTTTTTTCTTTGAAAAATGTTGTGTACTCCGGGGTCTAGAGATAGACGAGTTCTTTCTGCTCTCACCAAGCATCCGAGTTCATGTCCCAGAATCCACACAGAGGCTCACAACTGGCTTGCAGTTGTACTCCTGTGCGCATGTCAATCTCCATATACACATGGTTTAAAATAAATCTGCTACTGGTTTGGTGGCACACACCTTTAATTCCAACACTCAGGAGGCAGAGCCAGGCAGGTCAGGCCATCCTGTTCTGCATAGTGGGTTCCAGGACAGCCAGGACTCCATAGAGAAACCCTGTCTCAATTAATAAATAATAAAGCAAATCTTTTTTTTTTTTTT
>NW_026067903.1:3075713-3109233 GCF_014885135.2 Alexandromys fortis | reverse complement strand
TAGTATATTACTTATGAGATGAATAAAGCAGTTAAGGAAAAAGTCTCCTGGACACCTGATCCTTCCTGTGACCCTCTTTAGATGTTGGCTGCTGGTGTGACCTAACAGAGCATGTTAGGTCCAGGGTAGGCACTAGGTGACTATGCATGGAATTCTGAACCATGAGTTTACGTCATCCCCTGCTCAACTGTGATGAGGCATGCTGTCCCTGCCCCGGAGAGCACAGAGCTCACCCCTTCCAAACACAAACATTTCAGAACGTGTACTGCTCGTTCCCTCTTGGGTGATTTTCCTGCTTCTGTCCCAGGGCCCACTCAGTGGGGTTGCTATTGTCCAGTTGACTCTGCTTTTCTGTGTCTCTTTCCCAGCAGCTTGAACTCAGCCTGAGTCAGTGTCTGCCAGTTATTAATTAATTATCTTAATTAATAACTTCGTTTAAATGTATTTAATTATTACATATTTATTGCAGATGCCCTTATTCCATTCATTTTCTGCATTGGGCTAAGAGCTTCCTGTATTGGCTCTTCCTGCCTAGAAGAAGCAAATCCTCCTTTTTGATCTCATCCACGCACACACCAGCCTGACCCTGCTTAGCCTCAGACGTGACCAGGCACAGCCAGGGGAGTACGGTCGTAATTAATCCATGTTTTTCTAACACAATTATTTCTAAACAAAAGATGCTACCATCCTTCTTACTGTGGAGATGAGGCCTGATTTCTCTATTTGGGAAGTATGAGAAGTGTAATCGGTATCACTTAAAGCCGTTTTACCCATGTACATAAGGGAGGCCTTGCTGTGGGTGGTGGGTAAGATGATTGGCCCAGATGAACCGCAAAGGGCTCACGTGAGATTTTTATGTCTTCTGAGGTCACTGAGCCATTCTGATACAGAGTACTCCATGTCACACTTCTTTGGAGCCTCGGTGACATAAAGCAAGGCTTCTTCAGCCCATAGCACCTCCACTTCCCTGGCACTCCCCGGGCCTGGCTTCATCGGATCTGAAAGTCTCCTGCGGTTGGTCCTTTGAATTGAAAACCTGTCCGGTCTGCCTGACCTAGGATAACACTAAGAACTCCTGCATGATCTGGAGGAGGACTGGCCAGACAGCAGGCTAGCTCAGGTCCCCCAGGGAGGCTCGAAGCCATAGAAGAAGCTGCTGAGAACACTGATGGCTGCCCCAGATAACAAGGGAACCAACAATAGCACCTTCAGAAGTGAGTGCTGCTGGTACAAGGCCAAACAAGAGGCAGCCAGGGAGAGTATTTTGTTGGGTTGTATTTTTGCTTTGTTTTCTCCCCACCTTCCTCTTGTTTTGTGTTTTGTGGGGGAGGAACTAGGGCCTCACTTTGTAGTCTAGGTTGGTCTTGAACTCTTGATTCTCCTGCCTCAGCCTCCCAAGTGGTGGGAATAAAGGCACAGGCAGTCTTGTCTTGCAAGTTTACTGTCACCTGTGTGTATGTGTGTGTGTGTGTGTGTGTGTGTTTATTTCTTTCATTTTTTTGGAAGTTATTTCCCCTTTTTCTTTCCTGCCTCCAAACCCTCCCATGAACCTCTCCTCGCTCTCCTTCCAATTCATGGTCTCTTTTTCATTGTTTTACACATGTGTGTGCGCATGTGTAAACGTACGGATGTACGTGTGTGTGTGTGTGTGTGTGTATACATATGAACTCCTAAACACATAAATACAATCTGCTCAGTCTCCATAGTGTTATTTGTATATATGGCTCAGGGCTGACCATTTGGGAAACCATAACTGGAAGCCTAGCCACCTAGCGAGGGTTTGTGAAGTCACAGGTTTGGGGGAGAGCCTATAACTGTCACTTTACAGAACCACCATAATCCCTATCTACATTCTGTGTAATTGTCCTTATACGTGCAGATAAGCGGAGTCCTCATCTCTCATCAAGGAAACTTCACTCTGAAACGGACGAGAGTATTACAGAAATCACTGTTCATCAAAATGCAGAGCCGTGGACACATTTACAAAACACTCCTGCACCTAAGGGTCTGGGAACACTGTGGGAGTGGGGCTTGGAAAGACTGTAAGAGCCAGGGGGTCAGGGAGTTCGCTGTGTGATTGTGTCTCTTAGGAAGCTACCAGCATGTCTGCCTAAACATTAGCCCAACAAGGACAATGCCATTAAACGAAGACGTGCCAAAGTGGATGGAGAAAACCCCACAAGGCCTCAACCCTACACAGAGAAGCACAGGCACGTAGGAAATGCTGGGGGTGGGAGAAGCAGTCTTCTTCAGGAAAGAGCCCACTGATTGGTTATCCAAAACCAAATGCTCGGCCCTGAAAGCATACATATAAGTGCACATGTTTAAAGCATGTCACATGACAACGTTCAGTAGGTAAAAACAAACAGGGAAACCGAGATTTTATTCAAGGGCTGGAGATACATTAATAGTTTGGGGCAGAGGACTTGTGAGTGTGGTTCATCTCAGTACTGCAAGAAATAAAAAGAAACGAAGTTTCTTCAGTCAGGCAGGGCAAGCTGAGAGAATTACTTTTCTGGGGAAGCCGTAACAAAATGTCACATACAACACATGGCCAGAAGTCTAAGATCCTCGTGTTGGCAGGGTTGACTCTTTGTTTGGTTTATACACCGTTGTTTCCCCACCCCCTCTCCTGTCCACACGGTTCTCCCTCTGTGTCTGTGCTTGTCTGGGTCCTGATACCCTCTTCTCAAGGAGGACACCTGTCATATTGGTTACGGCCCACCCCAATTGCTTTATTTTTACTTGGTCAGCTCTGAAAGGCCTCAGCTCCAAATGCATTCTGAGGAACTGGGATCAAGGTTTTAGTTTATGAACTCTGGACACAACCCATAACTCACCCTCCAGTAATAAGTAGTGAATGAAGCTGGCTAATGTCCTTATCAAGAAAAACATTGTCTTGGACTTTTAAAAAATATTGTCATTTTAATTATCCATATGCTTGTGTGTCTCTGTGTGGCTATATGCAGATGAGTGTAGTGCCTGTGGAGGCCAGAAGAGGGCGTCAGATCCCCGAGAGCAGGGGTTCTCAACCTACCTAATACTGCAACACTTTAATACAGTTCCTCATGCTATGGGGAGCCCCCAACCATAAAATTATTTTCATTGCTATTTCGTAACTGTAATTTTGCTACTGTTATGAATCATAATGTAGCTATCTGATATGCAGGGTATCTGATATGCAACCCACGGGTTGAGAACCACTGTCCCAGAGGTAGAATTACAGGTAGTTACGACCCTTCAACATGGGTACTGGGAGCCAAGTTTGAACCCTCTGGAAGAGCTGCCAGTGCTCTTAACCATGGAGCCATTTCTCTATCCCTGGCATGATAAATTTTAAAAGTAGATCGAAATCATTTTCAAATCCACCGTATGAAGGTAAAAATAAGCCCTGGGCCATCATCAACGGTCGTTAGTAACTCCGCGGTAGGTACATCCCTGGAACCAGCCTGAACTAGTTCAACAGTATTCCCAAATGACCTTGAAAGGAAATGTAGTCACCCTTTGAATGTATTTCCTACTTTCGCTTCCCCTTTTCGCATGTGTAACAAAAACAACAAGATGGCAAACACACGGGAATGACGATGCGAGAGGCTGGGAAGCCAAGCAACACACTGTGTACAGCACAGTCATCAGCCTGACTTCCACTCAGTGCGTCCCTCCAGGATCAGATCTGCGGGATCCCTTTGCTAATGCTCAGCTGTTTCATTGTTGTCTCGCTTGTTTGTGGATTTAAAAGCCTTGGGCTGAGAGGCTGCTTCCAGTTAAAAGCCTGGCTCCTCACAGCTGTATGTAACTCCAGTTTCAGCTTCAGGGTGTCCTATGCCTGCCGTGGATATGTACACAGGCATGCACACACACACACACACACACATTCGAGTGCACGCACACACACTTAAAAATGTAAAAAATAAGTCTTTAAAAATCAGTATGAAACTCTTGTTATTCATTGATTAACTTGGAGGCTCAGACTGGACATGTGTGAGAGACAGATTTAAGAAACAAACTTAATATTTCCATAAATACTTGAGTTTACTTTAGCAAGAGTTCTTCTCACACTGATGAGTCGATGAACAAGGATTCTGTCTCTCAGGACCTCAGATCTACTGAATCTGCCTTTTCTGCTAACACTGCCGGCTGACACTGGCTTTGATGAGCCCTTCAGTGTTCAGTCACCTCCACATTTCCAAATTAAGATCAAGTGAATAAACTACCACTGTTTTTCTCTGTGGTTTATAAAGTGGAAATATTTTGCCGTGAAACTTTGGAACATTTCAAGCTCATATTTTAGTTTTGAGATTCCGTAGAACTAGGCTTCTGGATGCTTCTCTAAGGCAACGTCGTCCACTGTTTGACAAGCAGCAGGAGTTGCATCACACCTCCCACCCCACCCCTGTAAACAGTGAGCGGTAGATAACATGCTACATGCTGCATGCGTTAATGGTATAGTTTCCTGGAAATGGAACTGTCAGGCTAAAGAGCATGCATGCTTAAATTATTTATTTACATTTTTTTTTTAAATTTTTTTTTCGAGACAGGGTTTCTCTGTGGTTTTGGAGCCTGTCCTGGAACTAGCTCTTGTAGACCAGGCTGGTCTCGAACTCACAGAGATCCCTTTGCCTCCCAAGTGCTGGGATTAAAGGCGTGCGCCACCACCGCCCGGCTTATTTACATTTTTTAATGTGTCTCTGTCTGTGGTGTCTGTGTGCATGTGTTTGGTTATGAGTACTGGTGCCGATGGAGGCCAGAAGAGGGGGTCAGATCCCCTGGAGCTGGAGTTACAGGAGGTTGTGAGCCATTTACCATGGGTGCTGGAGATAGAACCCTGGACTCTGTAAGATTATCGAGTGCCCTAGCCTTGGAGCCATCTCTCCAGCCCTGTGTTAAGATGTAACGACACCTTCAGATTGCTCCAAAGAAAGGCTAGGATTACTTTCCTGCCCTGCCCCATTCAGATGGTTGCCCACTCCTGGATAGCCTACTCAGCGTTCTACAGGACAGCAGGTGGTTTGGGCTAGTCTTCAGAGCAACAGCAGATGTCACCAATCAATGACCCCTATCTTCTTTTTCCTTTTACACGTGGCTAAGCTTTCATTTTTGTTTAGATAGCATTTTGCCTCATAGCCCCACTCCGGCTTCAAGCTTGGCATCCTCACCAGTGCTGTGATCACAGGTGTGCACCGTTCCTCCTGCTCCTGTTACTTGGCTTTCACTCCTTCTTTTGTGAATTGATTGTATTTGTTTCCTCTTTCCCTATCACAGTGGTTGATCTTACACTGATACCTTCCTATAGTAAGGGTTGGTACTATGTAGCAACTTTCCTATAGTAAGGATTGTTACTGTGTAGCGACCTTCCTACAGTAAGGTTGTTACTTTGTAGTGACCTTCCTATATAGTAAGGATTGTTACTTTGTAGCGATCTTCCTACAGAAAGGATTATTACTGTGTAGCCACCTTCCTAATGTAAGGATTGTTACTTTGTAGCGACCTTCCTACAGTGAGGTTGTTACTATGTAGTGACATTCCTATAGTAAGGATTGTTACTGTATAGTGACCATTTCAGTTAGAAACTCTTTCCCCCTAGGTTTCTTCCTTTTTGAGTGATTGATTAGTTGGTTGGTTGATTTCGTTTTTTGGCGAGTTCTTGCCATGTAAAAGCTTTGTGTGTGTGTGTGTGTGTGTGTGTGTGTGTGTGTGTGTGTGTGTATTCATGCTAAAATAATTACTTTTTAAAGTATTCCTTATAGGGCTGTAGGTTTCACCTTTATCTGTATTCTGGATGCTGGATGTGAAACAACACACTTAGGTACAAAATCAAAACTTAATTATATAGCAACAAGTGGTGTCAAGCTAAGAAAAAAAGACCGACAGAAAAATGTCCAAGGATGTAATGTAAAGAAGTAACACCCTGTGTGAAAATGGTAGATAATAAAAGTAGCAATTACTTCACTCGGGACCTTTCTGCCAATATAATCGATCTTGAAAAAGTTGAAGTCTCTGGAAAAATAAAGGCTTTGGGAAAGTGTGCTAATTTTGTTTAAAAAATGCATGAAGCCCTTTGATAATAAAGGCCTGTTTGGGGGGACGCCAGGAACTGAGATTTAGCCACAGAACAAGACCTAAGTGTCTTAGGCGAGGAAACGAAGTGAAAATGCTCAGAGGAGAATTCCATCCGCTTCCCAGCTATTCTCCAGGAGCTTGCTCACAACCACAGCGGGGGGCAGCTGCCCCCAGAGTTATCTGTGTTCTCACGGCATGGGAGAAGATGAAGGACGTCTCAGGGTTCAAACAAGTCTGATTCGGAGACAAGACTAGCTCAAGTGACAAACCAACTACCACAGAAAGTTTCAAGCTAGCATTTCAAAGAATGAAATGGAGTGTGGATCTGTAGCTTTAAGAAAATTCAGGAGAACCAAAAAGATAAACTATGCTGCCACCATTGCCTCCGTATTTTCTCAGTGGGAGATTCTGCAGGCTCCTGCTTAAACAACAGGTGTTCAAACACAGCCTCCAGCCTGAAATCTGGGCCTGTTCCAGATTTATTCACCCAGAATAAAGAAAAAAAAAGGCTGGAGTTAGCCTTTTGTTTCCTGCCTTTTATGCAAATAGCAGACATGATGTTTCCTCTTCGGGGCTTCCTCGACTTCCAGTGAAAACCAGTTTGTCCTTTGACTATGATGCTCTTCTTCCGTGCTTTCTCTCTCTCTCTCTCTCTCTCTCTCTCTCTCTCTCTCTCTCTCTCTCTTTTCCTTAAAAGATTTCATTTTAACCAGGCAGTGGTAAGCACATGCCTTTTATCCCAGCACTTAGGAAGCAGAGGCAGGTGGGTCTCTGTGAGCTTGAGGCCAGCCTGGTCTACAGAGTGAGTTCCAACACAGGAACAACTGTTACACAGAGAAACCCTGTCTCCAAAAAAAAGAGAGAGAATGAGATTTTATTTTTATGTCTCTCTCTCTCTCTCTCTCTCTCTCTCTCTCTCTCTCTCTCTCTCTCTTTCTCTGTGTGTGTGTGTGTGTGTGTATGCGTATGTGTGTGTGCGCGCGCACACACACGCAAATGACTGCAGGTGCCTTCACAACTGAAGCTACAGATGGTTGTGGGAGCCAGGGACCACCCTTGGGTCTCCTGTGATAGCAGAAACAGCAAATCTGCCTCTTTAGCCTCTGTTGTCTTCCTTCTAAAAACAAAGACAAACATGCCCTCATTCTGTTACATTTTTCTTCTTTTAACATGTGCATGTGTGTTCCCACAGACATATACCACAGCACATGTGAAGGTCACAGGTCAGCTTGAGGGAGTTGGTTCTCTCCTTCCACCAGGAAGAATAAGAAACAAGAAGTCTACAAGAACATCACCGAGTTTGTTGTGTTTTGCCAGCTACTCCTGGGCATGGGACTTAACCTGGAGTGTGGTTAATTTGTACCCAGTGGGGCTCCATTGGAGAAAACTAATTTTTGTTTTGCCAGGAGTATCAAATGCAGATAGCTTTTTGGTTAGGAGTAGAAGCCAGTGTCGTCCCCTGCCCCACCCCTGGTGCAGGAATCCTGTCTGGCTGGAACCCATGCAGGCACCGTGCATGCTGCCCCAGTCTCTGTGAGCTCATAAGTGCATCTGTCCTGCTGTGTCTGGAGGACACTCTCCTTAGAGTGGTTCATCCTCTCTGGACCACTCTTCCCACCTCCTCATCCACAGAGATCGCTGATCCCTGAGGGGAGGGGTTCGATGAAGATGCCCCTTTCAGGGCTGAGTTCTAAAATCCCCCAGTTTCTGCACATCGTCCAGTGGTGGGTGCTGTGTTAATGGTGTCTACTAGAAGAAGAAGCTCTCTGATGACGGCTGAGTACTTAACGCAATAGGATGAGCTCTTGTTGCATCTGTATTCCGGACAATGACGTCATTGCATCCTTATGGCTGAAGGAAACTCCACGGCATACAGGTACCACATTTCCTTCATCCATTCATCTTTTGACAAACTGCTAGAATAACCCTATAACTTGGCTCTGTGGACACTTGTCATTCTGAAAAGGATACAGTGATGTATGAACTAAGAAATAGATCCGTTATAGTAAGTATAGATAAATCAATTTGTAAATAAATGCGGTTGGGACACGGCCCAAGAGTGCAGCCACATGAGGAGAGTTCTGGGTGCTCGTGAGAAACTGCCAAGAAAGCAAGAGTCTTGTCGCCTCAGTTTTTTCAAAACACGAAATTGCTCTCGGAATGTGGTTTTGTGCTAATAATGAGGTTACATCAAATTATTCATCCCCACCAGCTATTGTTATTTGTTTAAATGCCTCTGTGGAAAAACATGCTTTTGTCCTTGTGATTGTACACTTTAGACAGGTAACTCTTCTGAGCCCTTGGAGTATAAACAGTCTGATGTTCAGAATAAAGTTGGCTATTTGAATGAGACTTTAGTCCACCTCATTTTTAGGCTCCGATCTCCCAGGCTCATGCCACCAAAAGGAGTGGTAACCATAAATGTACCCTTTGAGTTCACTTGATAAATATCTCTTCATAGTTACCCAGGAAAAGTAGACAAAACAAAATAGAGACCAGACTATTTAGGGAAAGGGACCAAGACATGGCTATTGAATGCCAGCAGCCTCTGATTGTCCATTACGGGGCACTTGCTATCTGCTGTGGGAAGCTGAGGGGAGCAGGGCTCCTCCCAGAACCTGGCTATTTGTTCTTCAGAGAGAAGGAAGCAATAGTATCTGGCTAACTTGGGCTCTGGGGAGGTAATGGCTTTTTGGAGTGGACCAAAGTTAATGTCCTTCAAGTTGTAGGGATCCCAAAAGAAGTCTCTTTGTTTTGAATTGAGGGCCACTGTCTCATTGGAAGAATAAATGGGAGTTGTGAGGACTGGGGGCTTGGGAGCCTTCCTTCTGCTCTGGTTGCTGAGAGGCCACCCAGAGCTCGGAGACTGCTGGCTCTGCTGGCCCGACGGAGAGGGACAGGTGCAGCAAAGCCCCAGTGCAGACTCAGAGACACCGTTTCCTGTCCGCTGGGACTGGGCCCAGGATGAGGCTTCATTCAGCCTTTGGTTTCTGATGTAAACAGGGAGGGGTAGAAATGGAAACCCAGAAGGGAGCCAGAATGTCTTCTTGGTTTTTGGGCTACCAGTCAGCAAACAGTCCTCTTTGTTTCTCAAATGCTTGTTAAACTGCAGGATCTTTCTTTTTCATGTTTTTCCTTGGGTCTCAACTAGAATCCCACTTACTGGATGGGTTTTCTGTAAGGCAATCAGTCCCAGAGATTGAAAGAACGGGTTCGGCTGCAAGAAATCTGTTGTCAATTACTAGGCCAACGGCCCATCTGTTTAGCACAGAGATGAAGAACTTTGTAACTTCTCAGCGGGCTCATCTGTCTTCGTCTATTTCCTGTTGCCACAACAAAAATACTGGAGATGGGTAATTAATACAGAATAGAAATTTGTTTGGCTTATGGTTCTGGAGACAGGGGTCTACGAGCATGGGTCCGTCTCGTGTTGAGGGTCTCTGCTGAATGATGGCATGGGTGCCAGGTGGCGACAGAGCCTCCTAAGGTCTGTCCTCTTTCTACTCAGAGACATCAGAGTCATCACAGGGGTTTCATGTCTCTTCTAATTAACTCCCAAAGGCCCCACCTCAAGTACCAGCAACATGAGTTTGGGGTTTAAATTTTCCAACATAGAAACACAGGGGAAATATTCAAACCATAACAGCAACTGAGGGGAAAAAAAAATGAAGCTGTCATTGATGGTCTATTGGGCTGTGTTGATGCCAAGGCTAAGACATTAAGCACCTCTTCCTCATCATGGTGTGGGATGCCCCTCTGCATGCTGTGAATATGTTTTATTACCATTGGTTAATGAAGAAGCTGACTTGGCCAATAGCCAGGTAGAATAGAGCCAGGCAGGAAACTCAAAGGGAAGATATAGAGAAAACAAAGATGGAGTCAGGGAGATGCCAGCAGCCACTGGAGGAGTAAGATACCAGAACATTACTGGTAAGCCACGGACCACGTGACAATGCACGGGTTATTAGAAATGGGTTAATTTATATGTAGGCTAGCCAGTAAAAAGCCTAAGCTAATAGGCCAAATAGTTTTTAATTAATATTAAGCTTCTGAGGAACTGCAGGAGGGAGAGAAACCTCCAGTTACATCATCATACACAACATATTTATTAATTTATTAATTACCTATATGGGGACAGTTGTAATACTTGGGTCTCAGGTTCAGTGGGCTAAAAGTGGGATCCAAATAAGAAAAAAACAAAACAAAACAAAATGGTATAACAACAACAATGGATAATTTCTATTGACTTTCAAATTACTTCACTCATTCATTCATTTTTTTCAGTTCTGATGAAATGCAGAGATCTCAGAGCCGTATGTCAGACAGCCCTACTGGGCTCACGGCAGCAGCCAGGCAAACACGGCGAGGCCTCTGTGGACAGACTGTGATGACGTGGGATGCCAAGCAGACCCTCAGGAGAAGGGTTTGCAGGAGCCACTGTTCTGCTAGGATTAACCCTGCTTAGAGCACAGCCTCGAGACAACGAGCAAATAGATTCCATTGTTCTTCTCCTTTTTTTTTTTCTCCTGAAAGGGAATTTGGTATTTTGTTTTCCTCTGATACTGAGAGTGTGCTTTCTCTCTTCCTGCAAAGTCAGAATGCCTTTTCTCCCCAGAGTCTACATTCTGCAGCACAGAGCTGAGGACCAGTTAAGAATGAGGGGGCACAGAGGCCAATGGGAATGGAGAATTCTGGGACTGGCTCTGGGCTCCTCCCCTATTGCAGATGATGAAATGAAGGCCCCCAGATGCAAGCTCAGGAGATCTTCACGTGAAAACAGGGCATGGAGGATGGAGAGACCCAGGGAGCGTGGACACTATGGCTGCTATGGATTTTGGCAGAAGCCTGGTCTCAAGCGAGACTCCCAGGATGTGTGAGAGGGAATTGGAGAGTTAAAGCCCTCTGAGTAGCCAGTGTGCCAGCCAATGGGTCTCACGAAGGGTGCTGGGAGTACTGGTGGCCCTGAGACCCTCCAGGGTCTGTGGCCAAGGTAATTCCATAGTCACATGACCCCTACACTACCCTTTCACCTCCATCACTTCATCCTGTGAAGTACACCAGGAGCCATTTGATACACGATGCTTCCCACCCCAGGCTGAGTACAGAAACAGATATGAGGATCCAGCTGCCGTCTGTAAGACAGACTTTAACAGATGTGCCGAAAATGTAAAACAATTTGACAATGTTTTCTTTGTCTTCTTTCTTTCTTTCTTTCTTTCTTTCTTTCTTTCTTTCTTTCTTTCTTTCTTTCTATTTTTAGATAAGTTCTCATGTGTCCCAAAGTCTCCTTGAACTAGCTATGAAGCTGGGAGTAACCTTGGGCTTCTGTTCCTCCCTGAATGCTAGAATTCAGGAATATACCACCAGGGTTTTGCATACTCTACCAACTGAGCTAAAACCTCAGCCCCTGTTAAAGGGTTTTCCAATGCATTTTGTTTTTCATAGTCATGCATTACTTAAGTCATGGATTTGTTGTTTTAAAGATTTGTTTTATTTAATTACATGTGTGTGTGTGTGTGTGTGTGTGTGTGTAGTGTTGTTGCTTTTCTTTTGTCTTTTGAGACAGAGTCTGACTATGCCACCTTTGTTGGCCTAGAACTCTCTATGCAGACCAAACTGACCTTACATTCACAGGTATCTTCTTGTCTCTGCCTCCCAAGTGCCAGGATCAGAAGCATGTGACACTGCACCCAGCGGGGTTGGATCATTTGGCTCTCAGTGAGTCACGCTGCTGGGCAAGGGTTAGGAGATGTGGCCTTGTTGGAGGAAGTGTGTCACTGGAGACAGACTCTGAGAATGCAAAAACTACTCGTTCTATTTGTGTTCTTTCTCTTTATTCTTTCTCTCCCCCCCCCTTCCTATCCTCCCTTCCCCTTTCTCTGCTCTGAGCCTCCTGTTCAAGATTGAGCTCTCAGCTTACCGTTTTAGCTGCCTGTTGGCATGCCTCCCCGCCATAGTGAACTCTTTTTGTTGTTGTTGTTGTTGTTTTTCAAGACAGGGTTTCTCTGTGTAGCTTTGGTGTCTGTCCTGGCACTTTCTCTGTAGACCAGGCTGGCTTTGAACTCACAGAGATCGCCTGCCTCTGCCTTCCAAGTGCTGGGATTAAAGGTGTGTGCCACCACCTGGTGACATGGTGAACGCTTATCCCTCTGGAACTGTAAGCCCAAACTCTTTGTTCCCTGAGTTGCCTTGGTCGTGGTGTCTTATCACCTCAATAGAACAGTAGCCACTGTACCCATAGGATCCTGAGCCCCACACTGATTTAGGGGCTTACACTAAAAGCTTGATAACTCATGTAGGCTATAAACCTGCACTTTTTTTTTCCTAATTTTGGAGGGATCTACATAAGCAAGCCCATGTGGGCTATTCTTGATCATCCACAGAAATTCAGAGGACTAAAAGAGACACATTATATACCCACGGCTCTCTCTGAAGCATCGGTCAGCTGTCTATCACTGTATTAAGCATCTGAGGTCATCAGCTTGGAGAGACAAGTGTCCCTTGGCTCACACTTTTAGGGGCTTCTATGCCTGATTGTTCTGGTCCTGTGGAGACACAGGATGGAAGCGGCTCTCAGGAGTCAATGCCATTTCCCTCCTCTTCAGGAAGCAAAAGGGGTAAAAAGGGAGAGACCAGGATCCCACCATCACTTCTAGAGGATGCCCACAGTGAGAGAAGACTGCCCATCTCCTGAAGTTTCTACTACCTCCCCTTAGGACCAAACTGGGAATAAGTCTAATACATAGACCTCGGGAGAACATTCTAGATCCAAACTATACCGCCTATTCCAGGACTCCTGAGCATTCCTAAATGCTTGAATCTTAATATAAAATAGTGTAGTGTTTGCATCTAACCTGTGCACATCCACCTAGAGGCTCCACACCATCTTACCAAACTCATCAGTGCATGGTATGCATGCCAGGTAAGGAGCTCTTACACTGAACTCTTCAGAGTGTCTTATTAGGGTCCCTGCTGCTTTGACCAAACACCATGGCCAAAAAACAAGTGGGGGAGGAGATGAGGTTTATTTGGCTTACACTTTCACGTTGCTGTTCATCGCTGAAGGAAGTCAGGACAGAAACGCAAACAGGACAGGATCCCGGAGGCCAGAGCTGAAGCAGAGGCCATGGGGAAAGGGGGGGGAGGGTTGCTTACTGGCTTGCTTCCCCTGGCTTGCTCAGCCTGCTTTTTTATAGAATCCAAGACCACCAGCCTAGGGATGGCATCACCCACAATGGGCTGGGCCCTCTTGCATTGCTCACTACTTGAGAAAATACCTTACAGCTGGATCTTACCGAAGCATTTCCTCAAGTGAGGCTCCTTCCCCTCTGATGACTCTAGCTTGGGTCCAGCAGACACACAAAAACAGCCAGTATAGAGGAAGAATGAGCAGATGTTCCATGAGTGTTCAGTGTTGATGTGATTCTTCGAAAATCTGCTGGGCTGAGTCTGGGCACGTGGAAGCTGTGAACAGAGCGGGCTGACGGCATCTTTCCTGTTGTTAATGCCTATCCAGAACCATCCAGAAAACCAAGTATTGCCCTAAGCTTTTAGATGCTGTCCCGTTTCTCATGCTTTCTTGTTACTCTACATCATGGGTTGAACGTGGAATGTCCCCACAGGCCCCTGTGACTGAACACTTGGTCCCTAGCTTGTGGTAATGTTTTAGGAAGTTGGGAAACTTTGGGGACAGACAGACATTGCCAGACACAGGGATTCAGGGATGGGGTTTATGGGTTACAGACTATGGGTTATCTGAGGTCTCTACTTCTGGCCCTCGGATATGAGGGACCTGCCTCGTGTTCCCACCAACATAGATAGGAGACAGGTCCAGCTGGCCTCTGCCAGTATGACTTCCTTTCCGTGAAGGACTGCACTCTTCCAAACTTAAATCCCGCCCCCTCAAGTGACTTCTTGTCAGGGATTTGCCTCAGTGACAGAAAATAACAAACACATTAGAACAGGTGGGTACAATTGTCACTGGGAGATGTATCGCTCAACTTTAGCAAACAGGTCCTTACTACCAGTCCAGGGATGTGTTCCCATGTGTTCCCAGGTCTCAGGGTTGAGAAATGAAGCTGCCTACGAGCAATGAGTTCAGTTGCATAAGACTACAGGCTGCCACAGCGCCTTGAAGACCAACTGTACAGCCTCGCTCAGTGTTACGTGGTCTTGTGCAAGGGGTATGCATAGTGGCCAGCCTGCCCAGGCTGACTGCCACTCTGTGGTCCCTGAAGCAGGTATGGGGCAAGTGACTGTCACATGACCAGGGTGAGTAATGATTTTAGTAAATGGAAACACCTCAAGGAAGAATGAGAAACTGAGAGTCGAGGCATTCGCTGCCAAGCCTGATGACCTAAGTTTGATTTCTGAGACCCAAACAGTGGAAGGGGAGAATTGAGAGTTCTGTGGGTTGACCTCTGAACTCGTAAAAACAAAGAAAACTAGAATGTTCTCTGTGTGTGTGTGTGTTCACGTGTGTGTGTGAACGTGTGTATGTTTTTATTGGGGACTAAACTTAGGGCCCCTCACGTCTGCTAGGCAAACACTCTACCATCAAGTTATATTTTTAATCATTAGCATAAGATCTCTAAGGTCCTTTCCAACAACACATTCTCTCCTCCAGCAGACCCGAAGTCTGCCCATGGCACAGAGGCTCATGTATGATGGCGCTGTGTGTTGGATGTTCACACATTCCATTCATGTGGAGAGGATTTCATCCTTGCCTGGGGGGTAGTATTAATCATGGAGAGTGAGGGGTATATGAAGGAGTTAATGTCTTTATTATTACCAATGTCTACCGTCCCTCCTCTAAGGGGGCACAGCGAAGTGTCTATAAATCAGGGAAGAGACATCAGAAACCAATGCAGCCGCTCAAGCGTGGACTTCCAGACTCTAGAAACTCACACAGTAAACATCTGGCTTAAGGCACTGTGCTTTGGTGTGGCGTTCTCTCTGCCTGCTCAGACTAAAGCAGCTGCAGCCTGCACAGCCTCCCGTTACGGTCTGTGTGATGTCCAGTCAGCTTGATTGGTGCTCTGGCTGAGGCTTGACAGGATTTTGCTGGTAGCTGATTGTAGCTGGTTTCCCAAGGGTTTTGCCAGAAAGCTTTTTAGAAGACTTGGGCCAACCAACTTGTCTGAACACACGTGCAGCCTTCACCTAACAAGGAGGAAGACTGGAGTGGAGGACCGCGGGGTCAGGTTTCCACTCTGCCGCTCTGAAGCTGCCTGACCAGGAAAGTTCTTCATCTGTGTTCTTCAGGAGCTACCAACTAGCAGCCCACCAAGAGCAAGGCAAAGGCAGCTGCCGTCAGGACTGTCTATGCGATGACACATGTCTTCCTGTAGGGGGCAACAGGAAACACAGGAAATCCCCTAGGCATCTGCTCCCAGGGCCTTCCTGAGGGTTAGACAGGGTGTTAGTGCCAATGCATGTTTGGGGCACAGAGAGATGAGGCTTCATTGTTGCTGCGCGACAGCGTTTCTTTCCAGATATCCTCCTCACTGGGACAGGGAGGGTCATTCTGCATCTGTCTTGTATACACACTAATCCATCCTGTGTGATGGGATGGAGTCAGCCCCGTGCCTTACCAAGCCCTGTTGACCTGCTGTTAGCCCTGTAGAGCTCTAACAACGCATAGAGTAGGAGTCCCACTGCTCACTATGGCACTACTCCACACTTCATATTCAAGGAACTGTATTAAAGGGGTGCAGCTTTAGGAATACTGAAAACCACTGGTTAAGAATCTGAAAGTAGAGGCCAGGTTCTTTGTGAACATGGGGCCTGAGTTTGGACTTCCTGAGTCCACAGAAAGCTGGCTGTACCTGTGTACACCTGTAACTCCGCCATCCTACAGCAGCGTGGGAAGCAGAGACAGAACGACCCTTAGAAACCCATGAACCAGCTAGCTTAGCATATGCAGCGTTCAAGCGAAAGAGACTCCATATCAAACAAGGTGTGGATGGGCAGACACCCTTGGCTGTCCTCTGACTTCCGCACATGCACCATGGCACACGCTTCCCTGCAGTTGCCATGAACACATGATGCACGTGTGTATATCCAAAACCGCAACAGCATAATCTTGAAGCAACAACAAAATCAAGCAAAGGTCCAGCCGCTTAGTAATCTGGCAGGTCAGAGCAAACCAGCGGTGGAATTTCCTACCCCCATCCCCAGGGCCTTTTTTGTTTAAATCCCAAACAATGGCTATGGTCATAATAGACAGGGTGTACTTGTGGCCACATTAGCGTGCTTGTATGGCTTATCCACTGTATTGGGATTTGTTGGTTTGTTTCTTTTTGTTTTGGAGTGTGTGTGTGTGTGTGTGTGTGTGTGTGTGTGTGTGTGTATAAGCATATTAAGTTGTCTCAAACTCAATGGCTCCCAACTATTAGGTCACAGGTCTGGAGGTCAGAGGTCCAGCACACTATGCTTCTATAAGTCTCCACAATGGGACACAGGGTCTTTACCTAGAGGCTCTGGGGAGATCCATTTCCTAACCCGTATCTGTTCTTGTCACAGGAGTGAGTGCCCAGTGCCTTGACGACTGCCAGCCTAGGCCTATTGGTAGCTCCTCAGACATCCACATTCCTTGCCACATTGTCCCCTTCGTCTTCTAAGTAGCCATGTATGTTAAATACTTCTGAAGCCATCGATCCCTGGTTTTTCACAGCTTTTAACTCTATATTCAGATCTAAAGAGCTGGGATCCACACAACATCTGGACGTCTTCTCCCCAACTTTATGTCACCGTCATCGTCTTCTCCTCTTCCTTCTTCTGCAACCCACTGGGTCAATTTTTTTTTCTACCAATGTATGCGTGGGTGTGGAACTATACAATGGAGCATGGTTGTCCTTCCAGGGCCTCACATCCTCAAATAAAACTGAATACCCTCCCCTGGCAGCCAAAGCTGTCAGTAACTCTTCCGCTAGGGGTGGGGCTCGCCCTCACCTACATCCGTGCTGGAATGTTGATTGGTCTGATCTTTTTATTTTTTATTTTTATTTTTTTCTTTTTATTTTTCTAGACAGGGTTTCTCTGTAGCTTTTTGATCTTGTGCGGGTCTTGTGAAGGCAGCCATGGCAGCCGGGAGTGAGCTCATGAGGGCAGGGTAGACTGACACCTTTCCCTTGTTACCAGCTCTGCTCCCGGATTCGAGTGGGGCTGTCCTGGCTCCCTTGGTTTAGATGGACATTGTTTAATAGGTCTGCTGCATGTTTGTACTGGAGTTCTTTCACTCAGGGACCCTGTGAGGCTATGGGTGATCTCAGCACCTCTCAGGGTCCTTGGCCCATTATCTGGGTCTAAAGGATGCTTGTGGAAACTTAACCTGGGTGGCCAAATGAAATTTACTGGATTAAGGAGCCGTTTGGGAATTCTCTGGAAGTCTTGTTTAACAGTGTGAGTCTAATCTCCCCAGTGGATGAGTAGTTCCTTCCTCTGACAGGAAGTAGCTGTCGGCTTCCCCACTCTGAGATTCTTTCCCCTGTGACTGTGAGGGTGAGGACATTAACACGGAAGGAGCAAGCCAGGCTCAGAGTCAGGGAAGGTCAGTTCAGATCAGCATGATTGACACTCAAGTCCAAGTTCAAATGCACTAATGATTACAGGATAGTCTGGTGGTTCTAAAAGCCAGTTTTGAATATTCTCGTCCCTTTCTAGTACAAGGTAGGAACGTACTTTTCTGTGCCCGTTGAAGTCAGGCAGTGGTGTCAAGTTGGCTGGTGCCACTGAAACATGAGAAGAAATCGTGAGAGTCCGTGTGGTTCTCTGTGATGCTTCCTTTTTACGTCACAGTGATCATAGTGTTGTGGGCAGAGAAGGAGCCCCAGCCACCTGGGTTCCTACTTGATTGTAGAAATTGCCCACTTACTCATACTGAACATTTGGCACCAGGAAGATGAAGCCTCTTGTTATGTGAAGTCCCCAAGGTCTGGGGAGTAGAGTTTTATCAACACGGCACCTTGTGCTTCCTGATGGACACAGAAGACCCAAGGCAGATAAGATGCCAGGTAAGGAGGGGTACAAAGCCCGCAGTAGACGTGGGTTTTTTTTCTAGCCTCCTGGACAGAGTGGGCCATCACATGCTAGAGAGTGACTCGCAGCCGAAGACGGTTTTGTGGCATATGCTGATTGTTGGTCACGAGTGGCAGGGCAAGGGGGTGGCAGGAGAAGTTCCCAGGGACGTATTTATCGCGCCTGAGCGGTTTGACCTCAGAGACAGCTCACTCTTCTGGATGAATGAGTTAGCTATCATCCAAGGAGGTACAACTCAGACTTCCCGTGTGGGGAGTTGGGGCACAGCTGTGGGTGAGTTATCATCTATTCACACACGTTGAGAAGCTGAGGTGCTGGCTCTGAAGCTGCTCACATAAGACAGGGTTTCTTTTAGGATGGCCGTGTGATTATTAGTACCTTTCTTTCAAAACTATTTACAGTTCTAGGTGCTGAGCCTGCCACTGTGAGCAAACGCATTTCCTGGGAGCGTGGAAGGCGCTTAGCAGATAACTTGCAGCTGTGTGCAATATGGATTGTGAAATCTACCATCCAGGAGAAGGCACATAGCTAGTCTAGGCTGTCTACATAGAGTGAAGCTGCTAGGCACTGGACCAGGCGTTAAGATAAATGCAACCCTTCCCTGCGTGGCTGGCAAGCGCAGGGAAATACAGAGTTGCCTGAAGATCTGAACGCAACAGGAAAAGTTCTCAGAGTTCAAGGCCTTGGAACAGATCGTTCATGAAGTGAGTCTTATGATTCACAGTCCTGGGTTCACTCCGTGGTCAAACCAGAAAAAAAAATGAGAAGGAAGCCAGGTATCTGGAATGAATTAACTCTCCCTCCCTCTCCCTTCCTCCCTCTTACTCTCCTTCCCTCCTCCTTTGCCTTTCTCCTCCTCCTTCCTCTCTCTCTCTCTCCCTCTTTCCTCTCTCTTTCTAATTATGAGGAGCACTAGAAACTCAAACAACTGGACCTTACAATCAATCCTCTCTATCTGGATTTTCCATACCGACAGTTTCAATAGTAAGTAACAAAAATCTTTGGGAAGAACATCTGGACTGAAGATAGAAGAATCTCCTCTTGTCCTCATTCTCTGAGGCATGGCATTGCCAGGTACCAGGAGTCTAAGGCATCTAGGGACGACCAAAACATCTGGAAGATGTAGGCTGGGTCTATGCAAGCACGATGCTATGCTACATACAGGTATCACAGGTTCTGGCTCGGAACACCTCTCTACAGATGCAGAGAGAAGATTATGTTATGACAGAGGCATTTGGCAGTGATAATGGGACCAGGTCCATCTGGAGTTAGCACCGCCCCTTCCTAAAGGTACCACTGTTTCTCCCACCTACAAAAAAACGCTCTCATCTTCTAAGTCTCTCCTTCAGAAGCTACCTCCAGAATTTCTATCATACAAACTCAGCACCTTGGTAACTGCTCAGGAGTGGGTGTGCATGTGGAGAGGAATCATGCACTTTTTAATTGATTCATTTTTTATTTCATTTTTTTCATTTTCACTATGTGAATATATATATGAATGTATACTGTATGTGGCACTATGTTACATATTACATAGATTGAATATTATATATCACACATTACATATATATTACATAAGGATAGTTTCATACACACATACAGTTTTTCATTGTGTTTTTAAAACGTTGTCTACACATGTACTGTTTAAATACAAAGAAAAGCCCAGGGGAGGGGAGAATCCAATTCTACCTCCTTCGCGAAAACATCTTTGGCTCTGCATTTCTCAGTGACCTTGTGACCTCACATCCTTCTACCTGCGCCACACCCAGGTCTTCACAGCTGAGCCCTTTCCCCGTTTGGACTCCGTCCTAGCTCTGTCTATAGAACAATCTCAGCGGCAACACTGGGGCCTCCGCTAATAGTTGGCGAATGAATTACATCCTGTAATGTGGAACCCTCGGCTGAGGAGTGGTGGGGGGCAGGGCGATGCTCCGGGCCAAAATTCATGCTAGTTCAAAGTTAAGGCCCCCACCCCCAGAGGCTTAATAAAAAGACAGCACAACCGCTCGCCATGTTTGCCGGTTCCCACACGCCCACGCCCGGAAGAGTGAAGCGCTGGGACACCCGGGAGTTGGGGGCTCTGCAGCTCCCCCTCTTGTGAGAACAGTCTCTGAGCTGGGCCCATCCCCCTGTGCCTGGGGAAATGGTTTTCTTGTCTCACCCCGGGCACTTTTTCCCAGGAGGGTCCACTAGATGGCCTGCGATGAACACAGTGGCTGTCTGGAGCCCGAGGAGGGACTGAGCGCCTCCTGGCCTGTTTTGTGGCTGGTTTCTCTTTGACAGGTTTTTCAGGCAAATCTCCTGCCCTGTAACCATATTGACAAACGTAACAACTTTTACATTTGACAGTAGACATCCGTGCATCAGGGCATCAGTGTTGAAACTGGGCCTTGGGTGAAGAGGGATTTCTGAGTGTTGGCATTTTGTCAGTCACAACGCGAACACGAACACGCACCGAAAGAAGCGGTTAGTTAAATAAATCCCAGGCCTACTACACAGAACTAGTCTGAATGAAGAGTATTGGCAGGGCCAGGACAGCTCAAGCTCCATGGCACTTTGGGGGCCAAGCACATGGCATCTCTCTGCATGCAGTTAGGGCTTTTTGGGAAGAAAAAAAAAAAAAGATATCCCCTTAGTTATAAAGCCAAAGATGGTTTGAACTCTTTGACCAGGAAACGCTCAGGGTTCTAAAAGCTAAAGACAAGCAGTCAGTATAAAAATGTTTATCTCTGCTACTTGTAGTAATGAGAACTTGGAAAGAACCCCAGGGGCTGACAGGAGGGAGATGATGCAGCCAAGCGTAGCATATGGGCACCGACAGGACAGAAAGTGTGAACTGCCCTGGGTCTGGATACAGGAAGTCATGCTAAGAGGATGGTTTTTTTTTTCTTTTTTCTTTTCTTTTTTTTTTCTGTTAACCGTGAGTTTGCTAGTTTAGGGATGAGTGTGAGAGCAGGCTTGTGCCCTAGTAAGCTCTTACACAGACAGTGAGTGTTGCCACACAGGGGTTGAAGAAAGGTTAACCCAAAGCTGAGCAATGGTGCTGAATCCTACATTCCATCTTAGGAGGCCGGAGCAGAGGATTGTGAGTTCAAGGCCAGCACAGGCTGTTCAGTGAACCAACAAACGAACACACAAAAGGCAAAGCAAACTCAACAGCTATCTTCCCTGACAACCACAGAGGAAGTGAACTGATTCTTGGGTAGATCTCTGGAAGCATCATGGGAGTATTTTAGTCAGTGTGGTCTACTGTAACAAAATGCAGGCAGAATCACGCAAAAGCTTACTTCTTGGAGTTCTAGAGTCAGACAGGTACCCTAGGAGTAGTTCTGAAAAGGACATGGTCAGTAGTCCTCACTGTCTCTCCTGTCTGCTATGCTAAGATGTGGCCAGGAGACCCTCGGTGGATAGAAGCCCCTTGATCTTGGGCTCCTAGTCTCCTGAGTGGTTGAGAAGGACATCCCAGCTTTTATAAAGTCTCCAGTCTCGTGTCCTCTGCAATAGCCCCGCCAAACAGACTTCGATGTTGTGCCATGAGAGATTAGGGTTTGACCGGCAGTTCTGGGGAGAGGGATGCAAACACTCAATCCTCATCAGGAGACATTTCCATCGACACGTTAGGTGGTGCATAAAAATACCTGGGTCAGAGAAAAACCCCGAAGCTTCTTTCCCTGAAGGCCTCGTTGGGCGTGGTTAGGGCTCCGATGGGGAAGGTTGGGCACTCATGGGCTAGCCCACACATGCTAAGAGAAATTACCATCTGCTCATTGTAGTGCTAACTGACAGCCATGTGCTTTCAATTTAGACCTAGCATTTGAACCTAAAACCAGGCTGTTACAAGATTCTGTGCAGCCCCATCTTGTCTATCTCACAGTCTACCATTAATTTAAACCAGTCTTTGTGTGACTTTAATTTGCTTTCTGTTAATACAAGTTTTAGCAGTTCTTTGGGAATTTCATACAATGTATTTTGATCATGTTCATCTCTTTCTATTTATAACTCTTTCCAGATTCCCACCCCTCCCAATTTCATGTTCTTATTTATTTATTTTTGGGTTTTTAAGATAGGGTCTCTCTAAGGACCTCTAGCTGTCCCGGATTAGTTCTGTACACTGGCCTCAAACTCAAGTGTTCTGTCTGCCTCTGCCTCCCTAGTGCTGGGGTTAAAGGTGCGCACCATCGCCGCTGCCACGCTTGGCCCCTCTTATGCTTAGTAGCTCATCAAATCCAATGTGTGCTGTCTATTTACTTGTGGGTGTGTGGCCATAGACTGCAGCATGGTGGGCCTCAAGGGCCATACCCTTAAAGAAAACACTGGCTCTCCCTCTCTCAGGAGCCAGCAACTGCCTCAGCTAGGGGATTCATCCCCTCCCATGTCCTTGCCGGACTGTCCATTGGCTTGAAAACATGCAGGTCTCAGGCAGGCAGCAATAGCTGCTCTGTGGTCACGAACACAGTGGTTCCACTATTCCCAGAAGACAGTGTTGCTCCCTGACTTCTGACTTTTGTACCCTTTCTGCTACATCTTTTTGTTTTCTTTCCTCAGGTGAGAGGAGTTGTGATATAGATGTCCCATTGTGACTGGGCACTCCTCTTACACTCTCTTTACTTTGACCAGTTCTCGTTGGGAGCTGTGAACCCCCAGATCCCAAATTCCTTGTAAACAACTTGTTTTCCTCTGCTCTGAGACAGCCTGCAGCTGCTCTGAGCACGAGACCTTCAGGAGTTCCTGATGGCAGGAGAGTGGTTTCTGGTGGGTTTGGCTGGGGTATGGCTATCCCTATATAAGCTGCCCCTGGACACAGTAAAGGGGGGCATTCTTAGGGCATTCCTGTTTCAAGGATGACCCGTGTCTCTGTCTGTGAGTCTTTGTGTGTTTAAATCTCCAGGCCCTTGCCCGGCTCAGGAATGGTTCTGTAGTACAGGCGCCAATACAGGAGTAGTACCAACAGTACCGTACTGTCGTGTAGGACAGGCAGGCAGTACAAGTTCTGATTTTCTCTGTTAAACACCACCCCCTTGGGAAAAAAAAGACACTTCTGATGAAGTCTGAGAGTTTCAGAGGGTACAGAGACATCAGAGATATGAATTTAGAGGGTTATTTGATTTTATGTCAACTTGGCAGAATAATAGACTCACCCTTGGGGTCTGTGAGCTCCCTAATCATGGGTTCTTGGCAGATTTAAAAGGCTAAGCATGTGTTTCTTCCTGTGGAACAGGCCTTAAATATAACCAGAAAGTGGTTGGTTACTCCTAAAGCAGTCTCGCCACTATTACACACAGACATGCCATGCCAGCCATTATTATAGGTCTCAGGCGGGTAAGAACTCATTTAAGGGACGATCTAACCAAAGAGGAAGGGTCACGTGGCAAGACACCATCTATTTGGATGGGCGCTTCCTATCAAGGGGACTTTCCCAGCATCTCCCCTGTGCAGCAAAAGACAGACGACAGCGCAGGCCTGGTTATCGTGATGTACAGATGCATCTTTGAAGGCTTGCAAGCACTGCACGTTAAAGGGGGACATGTTTCTCTCTTCTAAGATAGTGGAACAAAAGTAAAAATGCAAAAGGTAACGTAGAAAATGTATACAAATTTATGAGGGCTGAGAAGGTAGTTCAGTTGGCTGTGTTTGCCTAGCAAGCATAAGGACATGAATTCAGTCTCCAGAACCCACAAAAAAAAAAAACAAAGAGGTGTATTAATGTGCACTTGTAATTTCAACCTTGGGGAAGGGGGAGTCAGGCAGATGTTTGGAGCTTGTGAGTCAGCCAGCTGAGCCTATTCAATGAGTACCAGACAAGAGGGTCTCAAAACACAGGTCAGCACCTGGGGAAGAGTACCTGAGACTGACCACACAGACACACACACACACACACACACACACACACACACACGCGCGTGCACACACACGTACACACACACACACACACACATGCACACAGACACGTACACTGGAAGTATTTATCAATCACATATTATGTTCAAAACCCTGTGGAAGTGCATTAATCAATTTTACAACTGCTATAAAAATGACTGAGCCTGGTGAAGGAACACAGAAGGAAAGGTCTCGTCAGCTCAGTTCTGTCCAATCACACGGTCCCATCACAACTTGGGGCAGCCTTGCAGTGGGGGAAAGAAAACAAGAACAGTCACCTGCAAAACCGGTGAGATTTGAGGCTGTGTGGCTCGCACTGTGCCAGCTGGCCCTCACAGGAACCGACAGGAGTCCTTTGAAAGCCACATTTTTATCCCTTCCGAGGACAGCACCTTTGTGATCTGTCACGTTTCTCTAGGCCCCGCCTCTTCACTGTGTCCCTACCTGTTAGTATTGCTATACCGGGGAACAAAACTTCCAGCATGTTAAACCTTCAGGGGCACACTGAAACCACATCCAAGTGACAGCAGCAGGTATTAATCTCTTTAGGCAAGACAGGTATCTAACAGGACTGACCCACCGAACGCTACTGCAGCAGGTGTTACAAGGGTGAGAATAAACTTGGCGTCAAGGGTGCCCAGCCAAATAAGAATGCCACGTGTGAGTGAGAAATCAGAGCAGGTGCAATCCATAGGAGGTCTGAAGGGTAATGAGAGGTGACCCGAGTACGGAGGAGAAGGGGGGGGATGGGAGGGTGGGAATGAGGGGAGATGGGCACAAAGGCCCAGGGGCAGGGAATGAAGGATCATCCAAGTGCTGGATGGCCAGTGTGGATGCTGGAGGGACTGGATTGTTCGCACTTTCTAGGCCAAACTAAGGATTTTATACCATCCCAGGAAATGGAAAATCATCAGAGAGTCTAAGGCAGAGGTCAAATGGTTGGGAAGCAAGAGATCATGGGGACGGGGGCGAGGCGAGCTCGTGAGCTATTTGGAAACAAAGACATAACAGGATTTAGCAAAGACTTGGACGTGGAAATGGAGGGAAAAAGTTTAATTTGAGGGCTACAGATGTTGGCTATTGATCAGGAAGGCTTTGGAAGAACAGCATTGGAGAGGAAATGGTGAGTTTAGGTTTGCGTGCTCTCAAGGGAAGGTGGTAGCTCTACACCCTCCTAAAATGATAATGACGAGAGAGTTGTGAGGTGGAGACCACGCTAAGAGTCAGGGGAGTAAGAGCAGCCAAGGACAGGAGGTGGAGTAGATAAAAACAGGAAGCCTAGGCCTGAGCGTACAGCCCTTGGGCTGAGTAGGAGAGGTTGGTACAGCAAAGGAAGCTGAGAACAGGTCGATGAAACCTGAGAAAGTCTAAGAGAACACAATGTCACGGAACTGGGTTAGCATTCACGCTGTGACAAACTACCATGGTAACTTGTAAAAGAACGCGTGATGGCACATAAAATCCCAGCTATTCCAGAGACTTCAGCAGGAGGATTGCAAATTTAAGGCCTGCCTGGGCTACATAGAGATCCAAGGCTCGCCTAGCTAGGGCTAGAGAGATAGATGGCCCAGTGAGTACCAGTATTAGCTGCTCCAGGCTGAAGGTCTGAGTTTAAACTCTAGGACCCACCTGTAAATCTCAGAACCGAGTTGAGCAGAGATGAGGATTTCTGGGCCATGGTGGCCATCAGCCTAGCCTCTTGGGAGGATGATCTGGCTGGGTTGTATGTTGGGGAACTTGACATCAATACCTTTAGATCTCTCCTTTTGGGCCATTTGAGAAGCTTCCAGCATCCTGCTGAGCAGACAAAGACCTGCTGATCTGCAAGCCGAAAGAAAAGACTCTTATTCGTGTTCCCATGGTTTCCATGTTTTTCGGACTCTGTCCTGTTGTTGTGTCTGTTGCCGTCCTGACACCCCTGTCTTCTCCATAGACTGAACCTCCAGCCACCTGATGGAGGCGGGGGAGGCAGCATCAACTGCTTCTCTAGACCTTTCAGGTTTGTCCCGTAAGATTCTCTTCCAGTGGTTCCCCCGGGCAGCCATTTCCTGTTTAAGAATGCTGTATTTCAGGCCATGGGAGCTCACTGCCCTGCACCGCCAGACCTAACTCCTGTTTGCTGCCCAGCTCCCAAAGCCTTGTTGTTCCGTCTCTTACTCTTTCCTACCTCACTATTTACCATAGTGTGGTGGGTTTTCTGGAGACGCTGTAGTAAGATTCGAGCATTCAGTCTATCATCTGTATCCAGAAATCCAGACAAGAACTTGGTTATCGGAAAGCGTATCTGGCTTCTGTAGAAGAGGAAAAAGCCCCAGCGAGTCTGGTCCCTCAGCTGCCATGTAGATATCAATGCCCTAGGCCAAGCTTGCTCCACCTATCTGTGTAGAGCTGGAACAACCAAAGCAACCCAACGGGCAGCCGACTGAACACTCTCAGGCTTTGGAGCACACGCTTAGAACTGTCGTCATCCATTGCTACTCATGGGGAACTCGCTCCAGGGCCTGAAGCTGGAGGATGCTGAAGTTGCTTTATAAAATGTTGGAAGTCTTTGCATATATCCTACAAACATCCACTCTATACTTTGTCAAAACAAAACAGAAAAAGGATCTTTTTAAATAAATTATTTCATTGTTTTTATTTGTGTGTGGGGGTGTTTTGTTATTGTTTGCTTGGTTGGTTGATTGATTGTTTTGGTTGATTTTTTTTGTTTGATTGTTTTATCTGACTCTGGCTCCCCTTCCCAAGTGCTGGGATTAGAGCTCTGTACCACATAGCATGGGCAAAGGAGAGATGCCCTCCCCACCTTCTCCTTCCCATCAATGCCTGAGACGGGGGAGGAGCTGGCTCTGGGGTTATAAGAGCAGGAGGGCTGTCCCTACCCCTCACCAACTTCTGTTGAATGCTTACATCCTCTGTAAGCTCAAGAAAATGACTGGATTTTCTCCTGAAAGCTACAAAGAAACTATAAAATAAATATTAGCAGAAATCTAAATTATTTTACATTAATTATAAACGGGTTGGCCTATTAGCTCAGGCTTCTTGTTAAGTCTTACATCTTAACCCATAATTCTTGTCTGTGTTAGCCCCATGGCTTGGTACCTTTATCAGCAAGGCATTCTCATCTTGCTTCTTCTGCGTCTGGGTGATGGTTGCAGACCCAGGCTTTCCTCTTCCCAGAATTCTCCTGTTCTGGTCACCCCACCTTTACTTCCTGTCTTGTCGCCCTGCCTATTCCTGCCTGGCTATTGGTCAATCAGTGTTTTATTAAAATACAAGTGACAGATCTTTACAAAGTGCCAGACCAATATTCCACAGCACCTCTCTCCCTCCCATCCCCATATTGTCTGCTGTACGAGGAACTTGGTGGAAGCCTCTCAGCCGTTTGCCCTCAGGCTTTATCTCCAGGAAGGAAATGATTCCTTTCTCCCAGCTGCAGTTTGACCCCTCCAGTAGAGCTGTGACTGGTCACAGAAATCTAAATTAAGGTGGGGAAGGAAAGCAAAAACAAAAAACAAGCTTACCATAAGCCTACTCAACACTTTTTGTTTCTTTGTTGTTTGTTTGTTTTCAAGGTCTCAACCAGCTTTGGTCTCTGTCTTAGGGTTTCTGTTGCTGTGAAGAGACACCATGATCGCAGCAATTCTTAGAAAGGAAAACATTTAACTGGGGGTGGCTTACAGTTCAATCCTTCAGTCCATTGTCATCATGGTGGGGCATGGTTTCATGCAGGCAAACAGGGTGCTGGGGAAGGAACAGAGAGTCCTGCATCTTCATCCACAGGCAACAGGAAGTGACCTGAGTACTGTACTGAGTTAACTTCAGCAAAAGAGTTCTCAAAGCCTACCCCACAGTGACACACCTACTCTGACAAAACCACACCTCCTAATAATGCCACTCCCTATGAGCTTATGGGGGTCAATCACCCTCAAACTACCTCTGTCTCCAAAGCTTGATTGTAGGCCCATATTTCTATATGGTGTGGCAGCCAGGCACTAAAACCAGAGGCCCCATCTGAGGTGGTCACATAGCCCTGCAGACAGGCTGTCTCTGCCTAACAAAGGGTCAGGATGTTGTTGCTCCTTTCTTTGTAATTTGGAGGATGCCTTAGAGATGCTGATTCAAGCCTACGTGACAGCTAGCATACACAGCAGACAGGTAGGTGTGGACGTGACAAAACGCCATTCACCTGGTTACCTAGGAGACAGGTCTGGTGTATTTTCCCACTCAATTTATGTATTGGTATAAAAGCTGTTTGGAGAATAAACACGGAGAGATCTTCAGGAGAAGAGAACCCTGAGATGCCCTTTGGTGATGACCGTGTAAGCTGTGTCTAGTTATTCCTTGCGCCTCCATACCAGTCCAGTTAGGGAAAATAGTTATTTATGTTGGGGCCCACAGGCTCTAATATCTGATTCATAATTTTCAAAGTATCTAGTTCAAAATCAACTCCTGTGTGAAACTGGGCCTTTCTCTCAGCTCTCATCAGCGCCTAAGCCAGGTTACTCTGGGAAAACACAAGCTGCTTCAGAACATTGTGCACAAGGATCTAAGTCATCTAAGAGGGCTGGAAGCCTTGCCCCCTCCTCTGTGAAGGTCCTTTGTTCCAGCGCCCAAGGCCCAGTAATGAATATGGGCTGCCCTTACCCTGGCTCCCATCTTCCTATCTGCTGCTGAGGTACCTCCTTGCCTTCCTCAGAGAGTTTTTCTGGAAGCCTAAGATTTGAAGTCACATCTCAGGGCCTGGTTTGCTGTGCTAGGGGTCTTAGAGGCCATCTGGCCAGCATTCCTGCTGGAAGCCAACTCGCTTACTCTCCAGAGTCTGGAATCCCACTACCAGAAAGCTCCCAAGGAGCCCGAGCAGAGCACTAGAGGAGATCTGTGAAGTCTTTGACTTTTTCTGCTCATTTTAATATGAATTAATTATGATCTGATCTAGGAGTCTGATCCAGGTTGGACCAGGTAGTTTACTGCACTAGAGTTTGGGGGACCCAAATGCAGCTTGGGGTCCAGATTGAGAGCCAGGCCAGGCATGAATGAACAGGCTGCCAAGGAGAGAAAGCCTGTTTGTTCACGACCCAGGAAGCCCTGACAGCAGGCTACCGGCTCTGTCTGTCTGCCAGTTCCTGCCATCCCCTTCTACAGCTGCCCTGTTACTCCTAGGCCTGTCTGCTTTTCCTGTGCATCTCCTGCTGCTCCGTCCTCGTTCACAGCCAGTATCCACCCCTCCCGGCTGAGGCCCTGGCAGCAGGATTATCCCATGTGGGGCCTTGCAAAGACCTGCATCTCACTGTGGAGGATGTTATATGGACTATCCCAGTTCCCTAGACATCATCAGAAAGCCCCAAACTACATTTCCCAGGCTTCCTTGTGACTGGATCTCTGGTGTAGTCATTCAGGAACCTAGAAGGCCCTGAGAGGGCCAGGTAGTTACTTTGCCAGCTGGGAGCTCCTGGGAGGAGGAGCTCTTTGGTTATTGCTGACAGATGGCTTTCTGTTGGGAATTGTCCCTGGAACCCTACCCTGGAGTAGACTCTCCAGCTCTTGCTGTGACTTTGTGAAGTATAAAACACTCTGTCATGGGGACACTGAGCTGGCTGGAGTACTTTTTGATGATCCCAAGAAAACCTTTTTTTTTTTTTTTAATGTAACCTCAGAAACTGTTTGACATATGTTCCAGTCACACCACATACAGTGGCCCTCTGCACCCTCAAATTCAACCAGCCCAGATAAAAAAACACTGGAGGAAAATCATTTCACCTCTATTGAACATGCGCGTCCTGATCATTTTCGCCCCTGAACAATACAGTGTGGCGGGGATTCCCATAGCATTTACATCCCTGCAGGTATTGTACGTCATCTAGATATGATTATCCAGGCAGATGTGCAAGGAAGGGCTAAACGCAAACATCACTCTAGTCTGTAGAGAAGACCTGATCATCTGTGGAGTCCGGTATCAAATCCATCTGGTACAAATCCACTATGGGCAGCAAGGGACATCTGTATGCAGATCCATGCATGCATGAATATGCACATATGCATACATAAATATACATATGCATATGCACATGTGTGTAAAATCTGCTTTAACAGAAGAGGAGTCTAAGGTGCAACATTCACCATGTTTCTGAGATAAAGAAACTGAGCCTCTTAGAGTTCCAAGTGACCCACAGTTTTATAGCTAGCCTACACTGCTAGCTCTGTAAGTCCCCCAGGAGAGGCAGGCTTCCTGAGTCCCAGCGAGTCACCTCTCAGGAGCTGTCACCTTGCTTGCCTCATCCATGTCCTTCAAAGTGTGAGGCGTCCAGTACATGGGAACTGCACCCCGGGGCATCTGGCTGGGCCTCAAATCCAAACGCACCCCCCTATCCATGATCCGGAATTTCAGAGGGAGTGGTACCCCAGGTTCATCTCCACTTCCTGCACCGCTGGAACCATGACGCTGCTCCTTCTGCTTTCCTGCGGGGAGAAGAACAAGAAAGGGTCACATTTCCTCGGCATCCAGGAAGAAATTTGGCTGAGGGCCCGGGCCTCGGGGCCTCAAGTGTGATCCCAGCCAAGGCTGCCACCTGTGAACAGATGGTTCCTCTGTCGGGCAGGGTAGCTACCCCATCCCTCCTTTCCTGGAATCACTACCCGTTCATGTCAGTTAGTGTGAGGCTTTCGCGGTGGAACTTTATTTTTAAAGGCCCAAAAAAACGGGCCTTGAACTGAAACTTGCAAGTTGGGCAATTAGCATATTTGAAAGGAAGCCAGTGGGGTGTTTTTTTTTTGTTTTTTTTGTTTTTGTCATTCTGTGGGACTGAAAAGACTTTTACTGCTCTTCTAAAAGACAAAGGCGGTTGTGTCTAGAGCATGTAAGAATAAACAGAGGGCATGGGTTTGGGCCGCTTGTACACAGAGGCTTCAGAGAAAATTTTCTCCAGCTGCCAAGATGGTGTCCATGCTGGGGGATTCAGGACCACAAGATTCATATCCCTCCTGCCCCTGAACATTTGTATATGAACACTGGAAGCCAAGGAACATTGTGTTTGAAGTGTACGTGGTCCAAGGGGCCAAGTTCATTGCTGCCTTCTAGAGTGCCCCTAAAGAAAACACCGAGCACCACGCTGACAAGTATTCCGTAAGAGCCTTCCCACAAGAGCCCAGAAGCAGAGATTTGAGGCTGGGGCTCGGAAGGGATGGGAAGAAGCTTGCCACCTGCTCAGCAGTGTCTATATCCAGGAGGACAGCCAGCACAGGGTTAATAGGCACCCAGGAACCGTTACTGATTGACTGCCGCAGTTACGGTGAGGGGCACCAGGAAAGGCTGGATGGAGACTGAGAGGCAGATATAGGCTGGGTGAGGGGGGGATAGCTAGGGAGGAACAAGGCTTTGAAAGCACTTACTAGTGCACGATCCTGGTGGATGTCTGAGTTTGGGGGAAAGTATCCGAACCGGAAGGATAATAACCAAAGGTCCCAGGACTACAGAGCTGTGGCTATTAAATGAGATAATATATGCCAATGCTAATCCTCATTTTAAATGGCAGGCATATGAGCTGCTGCAGCCAAATAGTAGAAAGCCTGGTAAGAGGCTGACACGCCAATTCAACAGCCGAGAATGGCAGGGTCCTCTGTACTGTAGAGTCTGTAATGGCCTCTGTTGTGTAACGCATTCTAAACAGGTGGTAGCTGGTGATTTTTTTTTCATAGATGAAATGAACTGGAAAAACACATGTAGATGTATGTAGTATGTATATATGTATGACCATTTTTGTGTTTTTGTGGTCATGTATGTGGGGGATTACATGTATGTGTGTTGATGACCATTCCCTGAGGCAAGGTCTCAGTCAGACCTGGAACTCACTCATGTGGCTACCCTTGCTGGCCAGCTTGCTCTGGGGATCCCCATCGTTGCTTCCTGAGGCTGAAATTTCAGGCAGCTGCCACGCTGCACCTGGCATTCCCATGGGTTTCTAGGAATCTGAACACAGGTTCTCAGGCTTGCATGGCAATTGCTTTAACCCCGAGCCATCTCCCCAGCCAAGACTTTGTTCTCATAGGCTATTTCATATAGCTATTCATATGACTGACAGCCAAAAGATAGATACAGCACAGGCTGTAAGTCCCAGAGGACAGGTCTGTATCAAAATCAACATTTTAAAGTTCTCCATTCTTTGTCTGAAATTCAGTTCATCAAGGTATCCTAGGGTGTGTGTGCGAGACTCTGTGTGTGTGTGTGTGTGTGTGTGTTCACGAATGCATAGAAACCAAGTAGATGGCTTCTGGGCTTTGCAGATTTACTTAAATATCTTACTGGATTACTTCTTCTGCTCAACACTTTGATTTGAAACATGAAATATTGTTGATATAAATAATATTAGATGTGTTATACATAACATATAGCCATTCCACAGTAGCATGAAGAGTTGGTTCTAGGACCTTTGCAGATATTGAAATCCACAGATGCTAAAAAAGTCCTTTACATCATGTGATGTATATATAGTCAGTGCCCACCACCCTGTAAATGACAGGTCATTTTTGGTTGACTTACAGTAACGAATGCATCTGTTGTACTGTATTATTTAAAGAACAACAATAAGAACAGACTTGAACATGTTCCACATGAACACATTTCCTCCAAATATTATTAACTCACAGTTGGTTGAATGAATAAACCTGGAAGCTGTGGACACGGACCTCACCTATAAGAAGAAAGCACACACCCATGTGCCGAGCATCCGTGAGCCAATGTTGGTGGTTTTCAAGTGCCTACCTGCTCCCTTCCAGTCGTACCTCCCCCACAGCCCCCCAGTTCCCATGAGAGGTGACAGTCTCCTTGCTGTATTTCCCTGAATGTACGTACTCGACTGTTCTATGGCAGGTTTGTTGTTTCTTGCTTCTGTCACATGCAGACATGGAAATTTGACTCCAGACTTGTCAGCCTTTGAATGTGGGCATGAGCCACTAACTATCCAGGTAGATTCCAAGCCCTTTGCCTCTAATGCTGATTCCTTAGGTTCTGAGGCTTCCATTCCCTTGGACTGAAAACCCAGTAGTTTCTGGGCCCGGAGGCTTGCAGAAAATCATTCACCCTCTCTCTGTTAGCTTATCATATTAGTCCCTTGTGCTGGCTGGGTCTGTCAATTTGACACACAAACTAGAGTTATCAGGAAGGAGGGAACCTTTGGTTTCTAGCCATAAATAAAGGACATTGAGCCTATAATTCAGGTTCTTAGAGAAGCTAAATAAGAAGGAGAACCCAAAGAAAAACATATAGGCATCCTCTTGAATATTAACCTTCATCAGGCGATGAAAGGAGACAGAGACAGAGACCCACATTGTAGCACTGGACTGAAATCTCAAGGTCCAAATCAGGAGCAGAAGGAGAGAGAGCACGAGCAAGGAACTCAGGACCGGGAGGGGTGCACCCATACACTGAGACAAGGGGGATGTTCTATCGGGAACTCACCAAGGCCAGCTGGCCTGGGTCTGAAAAAGCCTGGGTTAAAACAGGTCTCACTGAACATAGCGGACAATGAGGACTACTGAGACCTCAAGAACA
>NW_026067903.1:3049325-3074379 GCF_014885135.2 Alexandromys fortis | reverse complement strand
GCAATAGAAACCCTCTGAAAGGCAGTCCTGTCTTACAATGATATGTCCCTTTGATTCTGCTCTATCCTTAACACCGTGAAGATCTGTCCCCATTAAGGGGTATAGCTGTTTCGCTGAGTAGTTTTTACCACTGCATAGTGTTCCATTGGAGTAACATACCATATCTCTGGTGGCCAAGGGGCTAATTCCGTGGTTTTCCATGTTTGCTACTGTAGACACTGCTGTTAAAATCATTACTGTCTTTCTCACCGAGATGCATGTGAGTGTGTAATGGATTAGATATGAAATACCCGCACAGTGACTCAGATTTTGAACCATTAGTCCCCAGCTGGTGGTGTTATTTGGGGCAAACGTGGTTGTGGGAATTTGAAGCAGAGCCTGGGTGACAGAAGTAAGTCATTGGGGGCCCTAGTCACTCACTGTCCTGTTCTTTGCTTCCCGCCAGTCATGTCCTCAGCATCTCTGCCACATGCTCCAACCTCCATGATGTGTCAAGCATGTGGGACCACGTGGTTGACAGGCTGTACAAACCCCATGAAACTGTGAGCCCCAGAGCCCTTTCCTCCTTGTCAGTCCGGGGTCAGATATTTTGTTAGACTGTTAGGAAAACTCAGGTATCTCCGAATGTTTCTGTGGTCAACATCAAAGAGTGGGATTTGGGGGGTCTTCGTTGTAGTTTTTCTCCAAGACATTCTACCAGTTAATCTCTTCGCCAGTGTTCTGAGTGGGCCTACCCCAGCTGTGTGTGTATTGAGTGTTTCATGTTCTTTCACCCTCTGCCAGAGATGCTGCTCAGTTTTTATCGTCAACTTGATGCAACGTAGAGTCATCTACACGGAGGGAGCCTCAGCTGAGAAATTACCTCAATTTCTTGGCACACCTGCAGCACATTGCCTTGATTGCTAGTTGATGTTGGAGGGCCCAGCCCACTGTGGGCAGCGCTATGCCTAAGCAGAAGGGCCTAGGATGTGGACAAAAGCCAGCAGAGAACAGGCCTAGAAGCAAGTCAGTGAAAAAAATTCAACCAGTTCTTTCCTCTATGGCTTCACCATGTTCCTGCCTTGACTTTTTGACCTATTTCCCATCAGTAATAGGCTATGGCAGCCGGGCGGTGGTGGCGCACGCCTTTAATCCCAGCACTTGGGAGGCAGAGGCAGGCGGATCTCTGTGAGTTCGAGACCAGCCTGGTCTACAAGAGCTAGTTCCAGGACAGGCTCCAAAACCACAGAGAAACCCTGTCTTGAAAAACAAAAATAACAAACAAACAAAAAAAGTAATAGGCTATGGCCTGGAAGTGTAACATGAAATACACCCTTTCATTCCAAAGTCCCTTGGGGTCATAGTGTTTATCACAAATACAGGAAGCAAACTACAATACCTGATGTGGGAGGTCCGTCTGTGTATGTGTTGCTTTTATTGGCTAATGGATAAAGCTGTTTTGGCCAATGGCTTAACGAATAATGTCAGGTGGAAAATCAAAATAGAGATAGAGAGAGCAGAGTCAGGGAGACACCATGTAGCTGTTGGAGGAGAAAGATACCTCCAACAAAACTCACCGATAGGCCATAGCCTCATGGTGATACACAAATTAATAAAAATGGGTTAATTTAAGATGTAAGAGCTAGCTAAAAACACACCTAAGCTATTGGTTAAGCAGTATTGTCATTAGTATAGTTTCTGTGTGATTCTTTGGGTCTGGGTGGCTGGGAAACAAACGAGCAGTCTCTGTTTACATAATGGTGCCCATGTGGGGCAATTCCATTCACATAAAGCCTAGGAAAGCTTAAAAAGGAGGGCTTCTAGACCCACAAAAATGGGAGCCAAATGCAGCTTCTTGGTAGCCACATCTTTTTTTCAGATAGGCTCTGTTTGCTGGCAGTGAACAGAAGTGCAGATCCTTTAAGAACCAGATTCCTGGCCCCAGATTTCTTTACAGATGGTTGTGAGCCACCATTGTGGTTGCTGGGAATTGAACTCAGGACCTCTGGAAGAACAATCAGTGTTCTTACCCTCTGAGCCATCTCTCCAGCCCAAGATTACCTTTTCCATTTTGGTAAGGAGTTATTTTGGAATTTTGATGGGAATTGCATTGAAGCTGTAGATTGCTTTTGGTAAGATGGCCATTATCATATTTATTTTATCAATCCATATGCACGGGAGGTCTTTCCATCTTGTGGTATCTTCTTCAGTTTCTTTTTACAGTGTGCAAGTTTTTTTTTATTTCCTTAGCTAGACTTGGTGAATTACGATATTTCTCTGATTCCTTTCTTGGTGTCTTCATCATTGGTATGTAGGAAGACTGCCAGTTTTCATATGTTAATTTTGTTTTCTACTACTTTGCTAAATATATTTATTAGCTTTAGGGTATTTTTAATGAAGTCTTCAGACTTTTATATATGGAGTCATATCATCTGCAAACAAGAATGCTTTGTTTTTTTCTTTTTCTTGTCTTACTGCTCTCACTAAGATTTCAAGTACTATGCTGAACATCAGTGGAGAGAATGTCTTGTTTATACTTTTATTGGAGAAATTTGTTTTCTACATTTATCATGACATTGGCTGTGAGCTTCCAATAAGCTGCCTTTATTATGCTGAGAAGCATCCCCTGTCGAACTAGATTACCAGATTCATATTTTGAATGGTGTTGGATATTGTCAAAGGCATTTTCTACATCTAATGAGATGACCATGTGTTTTTTTGTGTATATGGTGGGATATATTTTTGATTTTACATGTGTTGAACAATTCCTGTATCTCTGAGATGAAGTCAGTTTGATCATGGTGAATGATATTTTTTATGTGATCTTGAATTGCTTTTATAAGTATTTTATTAAGCTTTTTTTTGCATCTAATAAGACAACTGAAGGAGATCAGGGCATATAAATAGGAAAAGAAAAAGTCAAAATGTCTTTATTCGCAGATGATATGATTTTATACATAAACTACCCTAAAAATTTCATTAGGAAACTTCTACAGCTGATAAACACTTTCAACAAAGTAGCAGGATAAAAAGTAACACATAAAGATCAGTAACCTTCCTCTATATGAGGACAAAAGACTGAGAAAAAAAATCATGGCAATAGTACCTTTTGCAATAGCATCTCTCTCTCTCTCTCTCTCTCTCTCTCTCTCTCTCTCTCTCTCTCTCATACACACACACACACACACACACACACACACACACATACATACATCACATCACATCTTGGGGGTAACACTAACCAAGCAAGTGAAATATTTGAGTTCGAGACCAGCCTGGTCTACAGAGCTAGTTCCAGGACAGGCTCCACAGCCACAGAGAAACCCTGTCTTGAAAAACCAAAAAAAAAAAAAATTATATAATTAAAACTTTAAGACATTGAAGAAAGAAATTGAGAAAGATATAAGAAGATAGAAAAAAATCTCCCTTGTTCATGGATTAGTGGGATTAATAAAGTGAAAACTGGCATCCTTCCGAAAGCAATACACAGATTCAATGCAATTCCCATCAAAATTCCGATGCAGTTCTTCACAAAAATTGAAAGAACAACTTTCAGCTTCATATGGAAACACAAAAACCCTCCAGGATCGCTAAAACAATTCTGAGCAATTAAAGAGCTGCTGCCGCTGTTACCATCCATCTCAAACTGTACTCCAGAGCTTCGGTAATTAAAAACAGCATGGTATTGGCATAGACACAGACATGCATATCAATGGAACCAGATCCAAGACCTAGACATAAATCCACACACCTATGGACACCCGAGTTTTGACAAAGAAGTCAGAAATTCACACTGGAAAGAGACAGCATCTTTAACAAATGGTGTTGGTCAGACAGCATGTATATATAAATGCAAATAGTTGTATATTTATCACCCTGCACAAAACTCAAGCCCAAATGAATCAGGAGCCTCAACATCAGACCAGATACCCTGACTCTGATAGAAGAGGAAGTGAGGAATAGTCTTGAGCTCGTTGGCACAGGAAAGAAGGGCTTTCTGAACAAGACACTGACAGTGCAGGCACAAACGACCACAATTAGCAAGTGGAACCTCATGAAACTGAAAAGTTTCTATACGGCAAACTACACCATTGTTTGGACAAATTGGCAGACTATGGAATGGGAAAAGATCTTTGCCAATTATACATCTGATAGATGGCTAATGTCTAAAATATACAAAGACCTAAAAAAAACCCTGTACATCAAGAAAACAAATAACCCAATTAAAAATGATGTATAGAGAGTTCTATAGGGAGCTAGAGGGTTCTCAAAAGATGAAGCACAGACTGCTGAGGAACACTTCAAATGGCTCAGCAACCTTAGCCATCGGGGAAATGAAAATCAAAACTACTTTGAGATTTAATCTTCCACCAGGAAGAATGACCACCAATCAATAAGACAAATGAGAGCTCATGCTGGTGAGGATTGGAGATAAAAGGAATACTTCATGCATCGCTTGTGGGAATATAGACTTGTACAGTCACTATGGAAATTAGTGTGATGTTCCTTAGGAAGCTGAAAATAGATCTAGCCTCAAGATCCAGCTATCCCTACTCTTCGGCATATACCCAAAGGACTCCACATCCTACTACAGAGATAACAACTCATCCATGTTCGCTGATGCTCTATTCATAATAGCCGGACACTGTAAATAGCCTAGATGTTCAACAACAGGTGAGCAGATGATGAAAATGTGGTGCGTTTGCACAATGAAATATTAATGATCTTTTTTTTTTTAAAGAAATGAAATAATGAAATGTTCAGGCAAATGAATGGAGCTAGGGAAAAAATCATCCTTGGGTAATGCAAATCCAAAAGTTGAATATGGTATGAATTCTCTTATATGTGGATGTTAGCGTTTAAGCCTGCGATCGGCATGCTCTTATCAGTATTACCACAGAGGTAAGGAATAGAGTAAGGTACTAGGGGAAGAGAAGGAACTCTTAAAGGAGGGAAATGGAATATATGGTTATGGAGAGATGGAGGGGGCACCAGATTGAGAGGATTAAACAAAGAAGGGGAGGCAAGAGGCAGGTAAGGGATGGACAACTAACACTAGGGCCATTTTAGGGGTCATATGAAAACCTATTACAGTAGAAAGTTCCTAAAATATGTACATATATGAAAGAAATATAAACTGAATCATCAAATAATGAAGAAGACAAAGCCCCAACTAGGCCTTTATTGCTACTAAGTGAAAACTCCAGGGCCAAGAATGGGTCACATCCAATTGAGTTATTGGCCAAAGGAGCCCAATGAAACCCCCCAATTAACTCAGGCTATTGCCAAAGCTATTGGTTGCCTTCTACAAACTGATGGTAAGATTCTATTGCTGCAGACAACACCTACACAACTCATTGAACATGAAGAAGTCAAGCTGGTACCTAACTCAAGTCTTTACCCCCACTAACCATGACACTGGTACTAGTATTGGCACATGGTACTGCATGCTACCAAGGAGAAAAGTAAACACCAACAAAGCTGCAAACCCTTGGATCTATAATGGTGACTTGCCTGCAAGATATGCTGGTGCAATTGTGGTAAAAACATTGTAGGAGTAACCAATCACTCTATGCCTGGATGTAAGGCTCACTCCATAAGACAGAGCCCATACCTGACGCAGCTTGGGTAGCCAAGAACCTGAGACTAGACAGATCATGGATCTAGGGGAAATCAAATACTGTCATTCTTCTGAAGGAACATAACAATAAAATGAAAATAATGACATTCTACTCTACCCATATGTCAGTGCCTCAGTCAGCCTGCACCAGAGAAGCTTCCTCCTGCAGAAGATGGGAACAAATAGAGACTCCCACAACAGGACAATGGGCAGGGAGTGAGAGACTTTGGAATGCTTAGTTCTAAATGAGGTAGCCTCAACAAAATGCTCCCCTCGAGGCCCTGGGAATGATGTGGAATAGGGGACAGAATGATCGTAAAGCCAGCAGGGATGGAAAGCACCAAGGCCTTCTAGACATGGAGGACCAACACATATATGGACTCACAGCGACTGTGGCAGCATGCATAAGCCTGTATAGGTCCAAGTCAGATGGGGTCCCAACACTGAGAGGGGAAGTGGACATGAGCCCCCATGCTTAACCCAGAAGCCATCTCCAGTTGACAGCTCCTCACACTCTAGTGGAGTCTCCCTGGGTGTTCAGATAACACTGAAGGGAGGCCCCTTCCCCGGCCATAGATGGTTAACCAATTGAACTCAGTGTTACCTTTTTATTTTATTTTATTTTTAGATGTTTTGTCTTTTGTATCACAATGCTTTGTTTGGGCATTTTTTAAATCTTCTCTGCCTTTTGCTTATCTATTATGGTTTCCAATTTTGTGTTTTTTTAGAGTTGTGTGTGTATATATGTGTTTCTTCTTTTTCTTTTTCTTTTCTCTGCATGTTTGTTATATTATAGTTTGCTTTTCTATTGGCCTGTTCATTTTCTAGAAGGAGAGAGAGAAAGAAAGAATGGAGCTGAATGGATCTGGAAGGAGCTAATTGAGGGGTGAAATGTGATAAAAAATATACTATGTGAAAAAAGTTATTTTCAATAAAATAAAAGAAAAATATTTGATTCTATGTTCATCAGGGAGACTGGCCCATAGTTCACTTTTGTTGCTGTTATTGTTGGGCCCTTGTCAGGGTTATACCGACATTGTAGCAAGAATGAGGAAGAGATTTTTCCTTGTCTGCCTTACAGAATATTTGAGAAGCAGCAATGTTATTCTTTGAAGTTCTGGTAGAATTCTTTATCAAATCCATCAGACCCTTGGCTTGTTGTAGTTTGAAGATTTTAAACCCCCACCAGGCCCTCCCCCGGCCCACCCTTGAGTCTGGTTGGGGAGACCTACTGCCACAGTTTGGCTATCATCTTGTCTGATGACACAGGTACTCATCCGAGACTGTCACAAGATGAAAGATGAAACCAGTGCATGGAAGCTGCAGTCGTTACTTTAACTGAAACAGTTTGCACCCAAGCCAGATACCTCAGCCCGGAGAGAAGGAGTGATTGATCTGACCCAGGTTCTCAGAGGGAGAAAAGGAAAGTCCACCACTATATCCACATACCATCAGTTGGTATGCTTTTACTACCAGGCATGCTAGAAAAAGGAGCCATTCTGGCTGGCCTGCCCTTATAAGTGACTTGGCCTTTCTTTCTTGCAGTTTTTAATACCCATTCTTTATTCTGTCTTCTAAATGTTTTAGCTAAATATGTCATGAGGATTTCATTTTCTGGTTCTGTTAATTTAGAGTTGTAGGCCTCTTATACCTGTATGGGAATCTTTTTTCCTAGGTTTTAGACCTTTTCTAAGATTTGCTTGCAAATATTCTCTACTACTTTGCTATAGTCTTATCTATGCCCAAGATCCTAAGATCAGGTCTTTTCATGGTGTCCCAGAGTCCTCACACTGACTGTTCATATTTCTTTTAAAATTTATTGTTGATCTTTACTGGGTGATCCAATTTCTCTGCCTTGACTTTGACTCTGGATTCCGTCTTTTGCATGACCCATTCTCTTGTTGAATCTTCCCACTGAAGTTTTATTTGGCCTGTTGAGGTCTTCCTTTCTGGCATCATTGCAGTTTTGTTTCCTTCAGCCATTCTATCTCTGCTTTCACGTCTTGGATTGGCGTCCATCCTGGTGTAATCCATCTCTTTGGTTTTGTTCTCTCAGAGCGTATTTATGTCTTCTCTGAATTGTTTGAAACACTTATAATCCTTCTTTTGTCCTCTTTGTCTGGCATCCAAGTCATTCTCATCAGGTCTATTGTTATGGGGCCAGTGGTGTGCTGTCTTGGTTTTCCATGTTGTTTCTCTTTCTGCATTGGGACTCGTGCATCTGGAGTTAGTTTCTTGGCTGGGTTTTTCTTTCTTTCGTTTATGTGTTCTATAACTCTTAACAAGTTTCTTTTCTTTTAGTGGTGGCCTTTGCAGAGTTTAGTGTTGTGCTAAGACCTACTAGGTTTTCCTCCTGTGTGGCTGGTGTTTAGGGTTAAAGGTTCTACCTCACATGTTTCCTGAGGGTCTGATATTATCCTAAGTCAGTTAGAGCCTCCTATCTGGGTCTGCAGCAGCAGCTGTAGTTGTGAAACTCTCCACATACCTGTGGGTGTAACCTAGAGTGAATCTGGTCCCAAGCCTAGATCCTCAAGTTTTCTCTTAGGCCTCTTGGAGCTAGGAAACTCCTTAATCCCAACAGGCCTTACCCAAGTTGAGGATTGGTCTGCCCCCTGGGTCTGCAGGTGATATGAATTGTCCCAGGTTCCTTGAGCCCAGTTGATTCTTACACTAACTCTACAACTTCCTCTGAAGCCCGAGAGATATGAAACTCCCTAAACCTTACCCTTGTACAGGACTCTGGACTTCATGCATTCAACTTGTTTCTGCCAAGTATTAGGAATATAATTGTAAGCAAAAGCAGACACCAACCCTGCTTGTAAGCAAGCATTGTGGATGTTTTCGACCACAATACCCAATAATCACTGAAATCTACACAGTTGGCATATAATTACTGGGGAATTTCTTTGATGCTTCTGTGTCCACAAGCCATCTCAACAGTAATAATCTCTACTACCCACAACTCCCCGCTGCTCAATTTATTTTGGAGCAGATGCAAGAAGATACCATGTTATTTCATTTCTGCTGATAGCATCGTGCAGTTGGGAAATGCAGACACCTCCGAAATTACCTAGGGTGCTATTTTCACACCAAAAACCTTAACAATTCCTTAGCTGACTGAAAACCCCCACTGGATTGTTTGAAACAATAAGACATCTAATCTATGAATAATTTAGTCTTTACCTCTAGAAAAGAAACACCTTTTAATTTTAAAAGGAAATTGCGGTAATATTGTAATGCTTAAAAACAAGCCCCTGCATATGATCACATTTTCGGTTTATGTACACATTTTCCTGGTGTTTTCATAAATGTTGTTTTACAACTGAGTTGATTGAGTCTGGATTCAAGTAAATCTATGTATTGGATTTGATAAACCCCTCACGACGCCTTTCATTTACGAATTGTCCTTCCTTCTTATTTTTACAGATAATTAATTTGCTGAAAATTGTGCATGTATATGGTTTTTCAAAGATTTCAGTTCAGTCGTGATCTGGGTTTTACCCCTTTCCTTAATGGTCATTTCTTTGCTTTTAAAAAAGTTTTACTGAGACATGTTTGACAAGCAATAAACTGAACATACTTAAAGTCTACAGTCAGCCCTCCTTGTCTGTAGGCTTTGTAAATTCAACCATCCATGAATCGGGCATATTTTTCATTGTACCTGTGCTGAATATGTGTAGACATTGCCCCCTTGTTATCGTTCTCTACACAATACATTGCCACTAATGCTATGTACATAGTGTTTCCAACACATTAGACATTATGATTGTGATTAGAGGTGTGTCAAGAACAAAGGAAGCGATGGCTAAGTTGCATGCAAGTGGCACAACCTGTTAGAAGTGTCTTAAACATTTGCAGACTTTGGTATCCATTGGGGGTTTCTGGAATCAACCACCTGTGGCTAGAGAAGGACAAGGGCCATTCGGCAAGTGTTGGCATGTGTCTACACCAAGATGCCATCAGTTCAATCAAGGGAATGAGCTTGTTTGTTACCACCAAATACACCTGGCTTTCTCTCAGTTTCAGCACAAAATTGCACACGCGTGTGTGCTCGCACACACACACACACGCACACACACACACACGCACACACACACACACACATCTATTTAGATGGTCATCAATGCTCTGGCTGGCCAGAATATCTATTATTCTTCCCACCTTGACCATCATCCCGTGGGTTCAGATGCATTTGAGGACCAAGTTTCATCTCTGTAAATAAAACCTACCGATGGAAACTGTAGGTCTAAATTTTATATACCACAGGCCTTTCATTTAACTTGAATAAAAAGTGGGGGCTGTTTAGATGCTTTCTCTCTTCCATTTCAGGAGCCTGCTGCTCATTGTCAAAACCCAGCGTGTTTCTATACAAGTTGCGGCATCACACAGCTCTCATTTTGAACATTTGTCAATCATTACTGTTTTCAAAGCAGAGCAAACATGATGTAGGAGCAGGGCCCTGCCAGCTCTCATCATTCCCCAGGCCGGGAAGCGCAAGATGATGGAAGAAACTCCTTGTGGAGAAGGGTTCAGGAGGTGAGCGGCTACAATGTCCAAGGCATGATCAAAAGGAATTCACCAGGAGGGTGTTGAATAAAGTGATGTTTATACTCTCAGGTCTGGGCAGAAACGGGGGTCAGGGGCGGGGGTCAGGGCCATGAGCAAATCAGGGCCAAATAGTATACTGAAAATATGGTGAAAATGTCCCTAGTAGTTTAACGTTGTCACGGACTCTACAGCCAGTTGAATAACATACTGGTTTGTTCATCTACTCACCAAGTTGGTGCTAAGTATCTGATGGGTTCAGGAACAAAAGCATACATAATTCATGGCTCTCTAAAGAGCGTATCCTCTCACAGTGGAGAGGAGCTATGTGCTGGATATGAAGCAGTTATTAAATACCCCACAAACAAGGCCTCAGCTTCTCATGATTTCAAAGTTGTAAAATATCCAAGGGTAATTCAAACAAAAGCCAAAATTTTCAGTTTATTGTATCCTTAAACATATGTGTCCTTCCTTATGAGTATTTGTCCAAACACACCATGTAGATAATGCAATATCCATCACTCATCACACACGTATCCATCTGATAACGTTTTATTGTTTTGATTGAGCTATGTTTTTCTCCCCTCCCCTCCCTTCCTATCCATATAATATCTAGCCCTCTGTCTATTCACTCAACTCTCATTCATTCTCTGACCTCTGGTCTTCTGGACACAGCTTTTCCTCTTTGGAAGTATTTTCTGGCTAATTCCTTCCCCTGTTTGTGTCTTACGTTAGGATCTCTTGCTTTGGGAAGCCTGCGGTGATCTCCAGGCCTTGAGTCGCACCGTCCATCCTGCCTCCACCCTTGCATCCTCCCAAGTGATGACACTTGTTGCTCTCGCCGCACAATGGGAAAGAGTAACTTCTGGCTCTCTCAGTTTGTCCACTTAGCAGAGAACTCTCCAGGCAGATACTTCGGAATAACGACTGCCACAACCGAGTGTTTTAAGTGCCTGCTGGAGTGCTTGTGTTCTATAGTCAGCTGCTAAGGCAGGAGTCGGGAGATATAGGGGCCTCCCCCTTGCATTGTCCCCGCTGCCCCATGCGCTCCCCCATTTAGTGTCATCCTAGGTAAGATCTACCCAAGAGGGACAGGTGCTAAGAGGAGTATTCTGGAAGCCTTGGGTCACTCAAAGCCACAGCTGAGAATGGTCCCACCCCTTTTCAGTTTACCCAGTCCTAGACAATAGGCTATCCTTGGTTCAAGATGTCGACAAATAGACTCCATCTTCTGATGAGAGATGATGCAGAATGTTGTGGCCATGGCTACAGTCTAGGGCCTTGCATTTAAAACTGACAGGGCCTTCCCATGTCGGGAACCTCTGGTTCCTATAAGAAGCCCCAGGGGAAAAGTCATTGCAGGCTGGGAGTGAGAAAAAATAAGCGAATTGCTTTGAAGAAATTTTCCATTGGCACTAGAGAGCGTGGGGGGGGGCAGCTAGGAGAGTGGGAAAGAGAACTATGGAGAAAGAAGATCTTCTCGGAGGTCGGGGTGAGCCTGGAATGTGTGTGCTCTTCAGGGCACGGCCAGGCCTGTAGTACCAACAATGACACGAGGGTCAAAGTCAGGAGTGACACAGGGCTGGAAACATGTGAGGACACCCAGGAACTCACACCTTTAACACTAGTGAGTTGTCCCTTCAACACAGGCAACATTTAGAGGCATCATTGGAGTCTATAATTTTTGCTGTGCATTTTGTGATTAACGATCAATACATGACTATCTGTGTCATTGTCTTTTATGCCTCCACCATCCCTAGTTACCATGTTGTTTCTCTCTCTCTCCCACACACATATGAGAGAGAGAGAGAGAGAGAGAGAGAGAGAGAGAGAGAGAGAGCGAGCAGGTATGCACGTGGAGATCAAAGGACACCTTTTGCCAGGCTGCATACTCCAGGATGGCCGTCCTGTGATTTTCCCGCTGGCTCCCATACCCCCTCAGAGGCACACAGGGATTACATGTTCTTACAGTCCTGCATCCTGACTTTTACACAGATCCTGGGGAACTACCTCAGGTCATCAGGGTTTTGCAGCTAGTAATTCTACCCACCAAGCCCTCTCAGCAGCCCCAGATCTCTTGTCTGAAAATTGAAAATCTCAATGTGTATTTTCAAAGTACTAGGTTTAGAATACGGAACCACAACACTGTGGTCCTCCTCTTCACAATGCAACAACACCTTGGCATGATCTAATGCCAGTCAGTGCTCACGCTCCCCATCTCTGGAGCACAGTAAACACAGTGAAAGAGATGAATCAGCTGTTGGCGTGCAGGCCACTTCCTGATCTTCTCTCTGCTCCTCTCTCTCTCCCCCCCCCTCTCATGCTTCCACCCCACATATAAAATGGAGCAGTATGTGGAAAGAACCCATATAATCCTCCACCCTTTAGATCATCTCTGGACAGGGTTGCACATAGTACCCGACATGATGCAAATGCTGTGCAGACAACGGCAGCCTGTGTTGTTTAGGGAAGGACGACAAAAGAAAAGTCCGCACACACCCAATGCGATGCGATTTTGCCCTCCAAGTGTTTTCAGTCCACAGGTGGTTGAATCCCAGAGATACTGAAGCCCCAGATATCTGTACTGAAGGAACTAGTTCAGAATTTTGTGGCTGGCAAATTCCTGTTGCCATCTGATGAGCTTGTTCATCTCCTGGATCTCTAGTAAATGGGTAATGAGAACTAGAGGTTTTTGTTTTTAACATCTTTTAAATAATTTATTTAGTCTTATTTTGTGGGCATTTGTGTTTTGCCTGCATATGTGTGTCTGTGTCAGGGTGTGGGATCCCCTGGAACGGAGTTACAACACAGCTGTGAACTGCCATGTGGGTATTGGGAATTGAATCTGGAGCCTCTGGAAGAGCAGCCAGCACTCCTAACGTCTGAGCCACCTCTCCATCCCTGGGAACTAGAGTTTTGATTCAGCAATTTTGGAATAGCTTTAGGTAGGTGTGTGTGTGTGTGTGTGTGTGTGTGTGTGTGTGTGCTCACACATGCATTCTCATGTATGTGGAAGCGCCCTCGGAAGCCAAAAGAGATGGTCAAGTCCACGGGAGCATAGTTACAGGCAGTTGTTAGGCTCCTGCTGTGGGTACTGGAAACCAAACTCCTGTCCTCTGTAACAGCAGCAAGAGCTCTTCCTCACTGCTGAGCCATCGGTCCAGTCCCCACTTCAGTGTTTTGAAAGACTTCTACCTCCACCTCCACCATCTCCACCACCACCTCCACCACCTTCACCTCCACCTCCACCACCTCCACCACCTCCTCTGCCACCATTCCTTGCTTTAAAATCCCATGCTTCCAAATATGCTAATTGGTATGTTGAATAAATAACACGTTCGCAGATTTTTCTTCCCAATTAGCAGACAAATTTTAGTTTTTCCATGTTTACTGGCAAGAATTCAAAAGTAAAGGATCCGTGTGAATTTTGAAATGCCAGAGAAATCAATTCCCACATTAGTTGAGCTTGGAAACTCCCCTGTGTTGGGACCCAGAACTGGGCAATCAGACATCCTGAGAAGACCTGATAAGCTGTCCCACACACGAGGGTAGGCAGTGAAGTGGAGGCTACTGGGAAAAGAAAAAGAAAACCCCTGTGGGAGGACCGCTGCTCTCAGAAAGTTCTGGCACTCTGTGTCAGCATTGGCTATCTAAACAAGGCATTTCTGTCCCAGTCAGCTGTCAGTGAACGCCATGCTGCTGAAAAACCATTTGAGCGCTCCGTGGTTAGCACCGATCTAGGAACACAGTTGTAACATGTGTTTGTAAACACATGTCCAGGGCCTCAGCCTACATTATGCCTTTAAATAGCAGCACCTTCCCTAACTAAAGCATGCAGCTATGCAGGCTATGAAAGCAATACTTTTTTTATTATACACTTTAAATAACGCTCTCCTTTTTTTTTTTTTTTTAATCCGTGACTTTAAGAGCTGACTATACCACCAAATATGAAGAGGAAAACTGCAGGCAAGAGCAGCCCCCCTTCCCAGCATTCCCCCAGGGTGGGGATCTGTTGCAGAGCTCAGAACGGAGCAGCCTCTGGAGAAAAGCGTGGTCTAACGGGCATGCCTATATATAGCAGCCAGGAAGAGAGGGTGACCTCTGGGCTTTGGATCTGAAGGATATCAGGCAGCAGGGCTGGAATTTAATATGCCTTTGGCCTTGCCAGCCTGGTCCCTTTGTTTGATCTTTATGAGAATCTGTATGAGCTCACTCGTTCTTTCTTTCTTTCTTTCTTTCTTTCTTTCTTTCTTTCTTTCTTCCTTTCTTTTTGAAACTATTGTATTGACATATTTTTAGAACCCGGAAAGCAATGGGCAGAGCTGCCATCAATGGAGAGGGTCTAAAAGGCTACGTTTTTAATCCAGCATCCTTGACACCCCCTAATGGAGAGCATTGCCATTTAACGGCTGATTTCTGCCTAACAGTCCCAGATTGAGTATGGTGTACGTGAAAATGTGCGTGAGCCACTAACATCCTTGACAACGAGGGTGGGCTGAGCAGGAAACAAATACTGGGGAACACACACGAGTTGTAAGCTCAGATTCAGAATCTGCCGAGTGTGAAAGGAGTTGGATTGGAATGCTTGTATTTGTCAGGGCTCCCTAGAGTTACAGAACTTATTGAATGAATGAATGAATGAACGAACGAATAAACGACTGAATGAATATACACATATATACATATAAACACACACACACATATATATACATACATATATTTATATTTGGGGTTTATTTATTAAAATGGCTTACAGGCTGTTATATCTGCCTACAAACAGAAGGTCCAAGAATCCAGAAGCTATTTCGTCCGCGAGACAGGGTGGTCTCAGCTATCTTCAGTATACACAGGACTCCTGCAGAAGTAGGCTCTAATGCCAGTGAAGGAATGGGCGTGCCGGTGAGAGCAAGCAGGCAGAGAGTGAACGCTTCCTTCTTCCACGCCCTTTATGTAAGCTGCCAGCAGAAGGTGCGGCCCAGATTAAAGGTATATCTTCTCACCTCAAAGATCCGGATTAGAAGCCGATCTTTCTCCTTCAAATAATTTAATTACGAAAGAATTCCTTACAAGGGTGCCCAGCCATTTGAGTTTTAATTAATAACAGATGCAGTCAAGTTGAAAACCAGGGATAGCCATCAGAGAGCTCTTAGTTATTCACTGATGAAGTGAGTTGGGCTCCCCCTGAGGATCCCTTTGACGCTGCCTGCCTCTCAACCCTCAGGTGGTGTATGAGGCTCCTATGCTGCTGTAACAAAAATCACCCAGAGCTCCATAGCTTGAAGCAGCACGAATTTACGTTAAAGTCTCAGAGGTCAAGAGTCCGTCACGGTTAGCATTAGCTTTAAATCAAGTTTGGGGGCTGGAGAGATGACTCAGTAGGTAAGAGCACTTGCTGCAGAGGACCTGAGTTCAGTTCCATCACACACATTGAAAGCTGTGCATGGCCCTGCATGAGCCTGTGACCCTTGCAGTGGGAAGTGCATGTATGGGTATGCGCACATGTGCACACACGTATACACAAGTACACACACACACACACACACACACACACCAAGTTTTGACCAGAGCTGTGGTCCTTTCTGGGCTCTTGAGAAGTTAATTCATTCCTTTACTTTTCTAGAGTAACTCAGACCATGGTCTCCACCTGCGTGCTCAAAGCCAAGGCCTGGACCTCCTTGGAGCCATTGTTCTGCCTGCTTCTCGCATCAAGTTTTCAACAAGGGAAAGGGAAGTGGAGGCAGAAACCTTTCAAGGGGTTTCTAAAATGAACCGTTTATAGTGCTCTGTTATTTAAGACCCTAAAACCCGCCTTTCTATAAGTATTACCCAGGGCTTTGGGTTGTTCTGAAGGCATTTGTCCCTGGAGGTCCATATTCTCGGGGGCCATGGTCCCCATGTGGCAGTGTGGAGAGTTGGTGGGGTTTGAGGGTATGGGGTTCAGTGGAAGAGATTGGATTATTGGGGGTTCTGCCTTTAGAGGGGACTACTGTGGTTCTGTGGCATTCCAGTTAGTTTGCATGAGAGTGGGTGGTCACATTCTACCCCCACGTGACTGGCTTCTTCTGCAGACAGCCATTTCCCTTCCCTTTCCTCTGCTGTTATGATGTAGACAGAAAGCCCCCACCACAGTCGAGATAACAAAGTCACTCGACCTTGGGTGTTTAGCCTTCACAACCACGAGCTTAACCAAACTCTTTTCTTTCTAGGGTTCAGGCCCAGGTATTTTGCTACAGCCTCTGAATCCGGTGCCAGTTTATCTACTTGAGCTGGGCTACGCATGTCTTAGCACCGTCTAAACTCCCATGTGCTCTCTGCCTTAGAGCCTGGGCCACCCCATCCCTCCCAATTCTGGCTAATGCGCTTCCCTTATGACACCTTTCCTGACTCTCAAGAGGAAACCGAAGCCTCCACATAGTGACCTTTAGCGCTAATGAACCGGCCTCTTCCGACCACCCCGGTCAAGGATCCACGAGACTGAAAATTCCCAGCTGCTGATGCCTGGAAACTGACCCCAAGGTTGTTCCAGTAGTTTTGCAAGACAGTGGGGTTGTCATAAAGTGATTCTACTCGACCAACATGCCTGGCTTCTTCTGCAAACAGCCATTTCCCTTCCCCTTTCTCTGCCTTGTTATGATGCAGGCGGAAAGCCCTCGCCCCGCGGAGGTGACAAAGTCATTTGATCCTGGGCTTTCAGCCTCCGCAACCGTGAGCTGAGCAAAGCCTTTTCTCTGTAGGGTTCAGACCCAGGTATTGCACATCCCACGCAAAGTAACCCCACGGTTCTCCTACAGAGAACAGGAACCGCCTCCTTCTGCCTGAAATGAGTCTCTGGAGAGTAAAAAGGCCATGGGAGTGGCGGCATCACGCAGACGACCTTCTGCTGCACGATTGAGTCCTTCGATCATGTGTGAAGCTCCTCAGCAGGTGTCTGTACTCACACTTACACACAGAGGACCTGCGAGTCCAAACCAGAGGGACAGTCCATATGCCCTCTAATGGAAACAGGCAGCCTAATGAGACAGGAGGTCCAGCGGTTGGGGGAGGAGCTGGCAGAGCGTCTCTTTCCTCCTCCATCCTGCAGAGAACATACACCTGTAACAGAAAGGTGTGTGAGCTCTGTGGGAACAGTAGACAACCAGTTTCTCAAAACACAGAGTCTTCCAACCCTACAACACTGAGCTGAATTATTTCCCCTAACCCTGAATTAACATGTTAAAAGGCTTACTTCTGGCACTTTAAAATGTGGCTTCATTTGGAAATAGGGTCATCATGGATGGAATCAGCTAATTCTAGCACATTCTGGAGTAGAGTGGGACCCTGGCCCAAGATGACTAGTGTCCTTTTGGAAAGGGGAAATCTATATATGCGAACCTGGAAAATACCATGCGAAGGTTGAACTTATTCCCACGAGCCAAGACTATCAGGAGCTAGGACAGCATCTTTGGATAGATAGTGCCTCCTCTGCTGCTTGCAGAGAGAACCCTGCCAAGCTAATGCTTTTGTCTTGACCTTTGGGCTTCTAGTTGGAGAACTGTTCCAAACCACTGGGGTAGTGGTGCAAAGAGAAGAAATGTCAAATTCCACACCAAACACCACCGTTCACTTTTATTCTTCTCCATTTCCTTTGTGTGTGTGTGGTGTGTAGTGTATGTGTGTGTATCTGTGGTGTGTGCAGTGCACACACATCTGGAGACCTAGGGCTGATGTTGAAAGTCATCCTCTATTCTTCTTCTACCTTACTCATTGAAGCAGGAAATCTCAATCAATCCTCGAGCTCAGGGATACAGCTAGTCTCACTTGCTTGCTCTGGGGAATCATAACCTGCTCCCCTTATCCCAAGGCTAGAATTATGGTGGGATACCAACACTCATAGGGCATTTTTGTGGGGATTCGAGCTCCCGTCATTACACTTGCATGACAAACATTTTGACCACTGAGCCAGCTCTCACCACTGATGACATTTAAACCTGTTGCTTAAACCTTTCAAAGTCACACTTTTCCATTGATTTAAAAGAAGCCAGATGATAAAATTAAGGGACATAACCATGGCACCTGACATCTCTCCTGGCTTTGCTTGGATCATTCACTTCTTCATCTGCCCCACCCTACTGGCTCTTATAGTTCATGATTGTTAGGTCCAAAATGGACCCTCAAAATGGCAGCGTTGGTGACAATAGCCTAAACAGAATGACTCCGATTAGGTAAACAGAAGGATGGTCGCTGAGGAGAGCCTAGATTCAGCATTCCCCAAGAATCTTGTAAGGTTTCTGCTTACCAGGAAAACCATTACCTCCCTATCTGCACCAAAGGTCAACTCTCTCAGGCAAGGGCATCCAGTTCCAGATGGGTCTGAATAGTTTGTATCTCAAAGACCCCCACACCCACCCTGCTCACTGTCATATAAAATCTTGCTTTTCCATCCTTTTGTTTCTTTCTGCCGCATCACCTTGGCAGTTTGTTCCCCAGTAAACCTTTCTTTCTATCTAGCGAATGGTCCAATTCGGTGTCTCGTTGTAGACTCGCTTACAATGACCGCCCTAGTTGTTAGCCCAAAGGGTGGTACCAAGCCAGCTAGAAGGTGAGGTCTAACCTATAGACATAGCTATGCAAAATAAATAAATGATGAGCAAAGGAGTCAATGAGGTGATGGTGAATAGACTTTGGCTCCATGGACTTAGCAGATTTGCCCCCTGGCACTTTGTGAAATAGAAATGGGTCAGCACCCATGATATTAGTCAATTTTCTTGTGGGCAAACATCCTACAATATCCTTGCATGTGCTAAGGTAGCTACAATTCCCACATGTTTTGGGGTTTGTGGCTGACCAGGATGCTATGATGGCGTGTGACCAGACTCAATACCTAAAGATAACTTGTGTGCGTGCAGTGCAGGGCTTTGTGCATGCTGGACACAGGGTCTACCATCGAGCTCAACCCTCAGCCCAGACGTAATCGTCTAACTTAACTGTAGAGGCCTCTGACACAAGCATTTTCCTCCCTCCCCTCCTTTCTGTATTTTCTCTACACATTTGCCCAGCCTGACTCACCAACCGGATAACCCCACCACCTGTTCCCTATCCACCCACAGACATATTTGTTCGGTCAGTGCTTCAGAACTGGACCTCCGATACCCCAGCATCACCCCCACCCCCACCCCCTAGGGCTGCCATTCCAGCCCGGAGCACTAAAACAACAGCAGAGAATTCCTCTTCGCTTACAGCCCCGTCACTTTGAGACGTCTAAGGTAAATCAGCCTTGCCTAGCGTTCCGTGCTCCTGCGCACTAGGACCGCCAGCGCTGTTGCCCCATTCCGACTCAGCCTACAGCGCGGGCAGCAGTGTGGCTTTCTGGGGCAGAGTCCCCACTCCTTCCCTGCTGGGTTCCTTTGTGGTTAGACTTGCTGATTATGATTCCTGGGACCTTAATGGTTTCTCGGAATTTTTTACCTTTTGCCCTTTCTCTCCTTTCCCCAGTCTCACGGTCGTTCTTCTCAAACGCCCACAGAATTTCCATCTCCCTTCCCAGATGGTTCCCAGCTTCAACCCCATCCCCTGGCCCCCTTTCCTCCCCTCCTCCACCCCAGTAATGTGCTTATACAGCACTCATATGCTTCTTAAAGGAACCCAGTAGGTCTTCCCTTCCCATTATATGATGATCTGTGCTTTCAGGAGAGATGTTTTGCTTGGTTTTCCAAATGCCGTCGACACTTAATAAAGAAGAATCTAAAGAGATTTCTGTGTCCAAAGTAATGACTGTTTTATCATGGGATTTTTTTTTAATCCCATTTGAATCCACCCTTGGGACTGGTGGAGGCTTCGGGATTACAGTATCCCTGAGATGGAAGAGTCTAGGTTCATGTCTAGACTTGTCAGGGGACACTGACTACAGCCAATCCCTATGTCCCAGACATGCAAGCCTGTGTCCACTAGTTTCAGCGAAGGGGACCTTGTTGTTTTTATGAGATGAAATCTCTAGTGCTGTTGGCGACTGTGAGCGCAGCTCAACTGAAAACGACCTTCCCCTCTCAGGTGGGGCCCATTCTTCTGTGAGGTTCCAGTGGGTGGCCAAGATGGAGGACGCTGGGGACCAAATGAGCATGCATGAGCCCTGTAAGAACCGTTATTTGTTTAGGAGGTTTGAACATGATGATATCCTAAACAGAAAATGCCTTAACCAAGCTGAATTATTTAATAAGAATTGGAACTGGCTCCTCTAAACTGTCCTCCTCCTCATGTCTGGACATCCATGAGTGGCTTACCTTAGTGTCAACCTCATCCAGCCAACACACTCATACACACACACACACAACACACACACACACACACACACACACACACACACACACCACGAAATGGAAGAACAAAAGGAGATGACTCTGGAAAGCCAAAGGGCACCAAGGACACCAAGGTGGGGATCTGTGTCCTGAATGCCTCTCGGTAGTGCCTGCAGAACCTAAACACCGCTAGGCATCCCTCCATGGTGGGGCTGGGTCAGCCCAATGTGCGGCTAGTCGGTGTCAGCATTGTGTGGCCTCCACAGTGTGTGCGTATACAGACTGACGCGGGATATCCCTGGATGACAGAAAGTTTGCTGTTACTACTGACATTATTTTTGAATGTGAGACAAGTCCCAAGACGTTCATACACGAACACAATGCCCTTTAGTCATATTATCCTCACTTCACTCTCTGTAGTTCCTCTCCCCACTCACTTGGGAGGGGCTCCCCCTTCCAAAGTCTCTTAAAATCTAGATTTCAGATATGAGAGAAAAATATATATTATTTGTCAGAATCCACTTTATTTTACTTAGTAATCGCCAGTTTCCTCATTTTCCTGCAAATGGTATAGTTTCATTCTTTATGGCTAAATAAAAGTACACACAGACACATACAGAGACATAGACACACACACACACACACACACAATTTTTAAGCCACCCATCTGTTGATGGACAGACACCTGGGCTGATTCCCTCCCTTGGCCGTTGTGAGAAGTGGTACAAGAACCATGGTGTACAGATACCCTTGTGGCATGCTGGCTTAGATTCCTTCAGGGATATATCTAACAGGAAGTAGCTGGATTCTATAGTGCTTCTGGTTTCAGTTTTTTTGAGGAACATCCATACTGATTTCCATAGTGGCCGGGCTAATTTGCGTTCCCACCAACTGTGTAAGGATTGCTTTCTTTCTCTCCTACACGGTTGCCCGTGCTCGTGTTTTGTGATGATCGTGATGATACATATAGCGACTGACAAGATGGAATCTCGTGGGTCTTTTGTATTTTTTTTTTCTCATTGAGACAATCTCACCCTTAGCCCAGGCTGACATGGACTGCGTCACGAAGTCCAGGTTGGCCTTGAACTCGTAGAAGTTGTTCTGCTTAGCCTCCCAAATACGAGACTGGAAGAATACCAGTGTAATTGGTTTTGTTTTTGAGCCACTTTCTCAAGCATTCCAGGCTGGCCTTGAACTTGCTGTGTAGTCGAGGATGACCTTGAACTTCTGTTCACTCTGCTTCCGTGTCCTAAGAATTGGGGTTTCAGGCTTGCAATACCATGCCCAGCTTTATCAAACCCAGGACTTTAGTACACTAGGCAAACACTCTGCTGACTGAGCTACATCCCCACCCCCTCGGTGTAATCTTGATCTGAATTTTCCAGATTAGGAAGACTGGCTGGGTATTTATTTTTCATGTGTTTTTCAGTCATTTGTATTTCTTTCAAAACTGTCTTTTCAATTCATTTGCTCAGTTATTGATTAGCGCATTTGCTCTTGTGCCATTGTAAGTGTCTTAGTCCTTCAGGATACCCATCCCTGGTCAGATGGGCAGCTGGCAAAGGCTTTTCTGTGCTTCCTTGGGCTCTCTTTCCTTTTGTCACTGCGCCCTTTGCTGTACGGACGCTTTTGAGATGACGTGTGTGGTCCATTTTTAACCAAAATACCACTATACAACATACTACTGCTTTGCAAGACGCTTTTGTTTCTCCATTTTTCCATGTTCTACCAAGTACCTGTAAAGGAAAAAGAGAGGTTCCAAGCCAACAATTCTGAGTATAAACACACCTATCAGCCTGGACTGAAATGTCTGTGTGTCCAGCACACATACTACATTGTCTTAATTTAGACTGATGTAGATAACTTTTAATCAATTTCATTTTTCCTCCCATAATACTTCTATTTTGAGACAAGCCCATATTATCTGTATCTCATCTTTATATTCCTCTGAGTTTTGAGCCATTGTGAGCACCCGGCTTTCTTCTGTGGGCGGCGTAGGTCTGCGAGGAACTTGGCACTGCTCTGTGAAGGGGCTGAGTGCCAACTCTGTCTGATATACTGTGTCAGATGACTGGCCCTTGGCCTTTGAACAACTCCTGAGCTAGTAACCCCGACTCAGAAGCCTGTGCTGGGGGAGGCAGATGGCTGATCTCAACTGCTGGCAACTAGAAAGTCTCCCTTTGCCGACCTTAGCTGCTACCCAAAAGTCTGACCGGGCAGGCTCCAACAGTCCTGATCCAGCCCTGGGTGGACATTGGCCCTGGTCTTAAAGCTACTCCCTGCTCTGATGAGGCTCCAGCCCTGAGGACAACCTCTTTTTTTCTCCCCTACTGATCACAGATGAGTGGTAAATCCACTGTCAGGAACAGAAAACAGCTTCCTTCCCATTTTCCCCAGTCTGTTACCAGGGCAGACAGCAAGACCAGATTGCCCAAAAATTTGGGCAGCAACCTGGCCAATACCTGGGAGCACTGCAGAGTGAGCACCTTCTCATTTTCTCTTTGTTCATTGTTGTTTTAAAAGCAGGGTCTCACCATAATAATCTCCAGACTGGCCTCATTCTAACAATCCTTCTCTCTCAGTTTCTTCAGACTTGGGATGACCTATATGTGTAACCGCACCATCATTTTCACCACTGCTGGGTTGTGCTGGTTGTGGATGAATAGAAATATCACACAAACAAAGTTAGAGTGAGTAGGTGATTTAGAACTCATGCATGCTGAGGATTCATCCAAAAATTCCTTTTCTCCCACAATGTTCTCAAACTTGCCATAGTATTGAAGGAGGTCCTGGGAAGGGGAACTGACTGATAAAATGCTAAGGGCAGGTAACGTGGAAAGCACACTAGCCAAGTAGGCACCAAAGCTCTGTTTGGACTTCAAAGAGCCTCAAGGACAGCACAGCTGTCCCCTGCCAGCTTTCGCTTCGATAACGAGACCCCTCACCCAAGTGCATCGAGGACAAGCCAGCAGCCTATGTGCCGAGCAAAGGCTGAGAACGACAGGCTAAGGAACGCAAATAAGGAAGATCAATACGTGGGCCCTGTCTAGTATGGGATCAAAGCAGTCAGGTAGTTGACACATGAGCAAATACCATCAATCAATTGCATAGGAGCAGCTTTAGAAATGGCAATATAAAAACACACGGGCCTCTGAAGTGCCTATAAAGGTAACAATGTGTATAATAGCTATAAATTAGCTTTCTAGTTCTTACTGATGCTTTGGGAATCATACCATATGATACTTTTTAGATTTTATTATTTTTCTTTAATTTTAATTATGTGGATATGTGGGAGTGGCTGTAACATTTTGGTTGCAATCCGTCATACCTAAAAACAATCATGTAAGAACTCATATTTACATATAACAAATCACATTTATTATGAAAATTATATGATCATTATGATAAATACTCTCAATAATTATGATGAAAATCCGCTGTGTAAGAGAAGTTTCAAGATGTTGTGGTTGCACCGAAATGGTGCGATTTAGAGTTGTCACACACTTATTGTGTGATGGGCTAAGCGGTGAGATGCTTTCACACCGAACGATGTGTTACGAAGACAAGGGCTGTGGAGAGGACAAAATGGAAACACAGGCTCAAGAAAAAAAAAAAAAAAAAAACTGTGGAGAGGACAAAATGGAAACACAGGCTCAAGAAAAAAAAAAACTGCCTGAGTTCACTTTTAAAATGGAGAGTCTTGAATATCAAATGATTATCCCTCTGAAATTCCATTAGAAATTGTGTGTGTGTGTGTGGTGTGGTGTTCACATACACACACAGGGAACATGGAAGCCACAGGTCTGCATCAGGGTTCTTCCTCACTCATGTCCATCTTCCCAGGCGGTTTCTCCCGAGCTTACCCATGAGGCTTGGCTAGCTTGGCCCGCTAGCTCCAAGGGTCCATCTGTCTGCTGTGGACGTGTGCCATCGAGCTTGGCTTTTTATGCCACTCCTAAGAATCTGATCTCATATCGCCACGCTTGCACAGCGCACCCTTTGCTGCCTGGAGCCATCGCCTTCCACCGAGAACTTTCACATTAATAATTATATAATAGCTTAATTTTTGTGCCCAATAATTAAGGCTATCTAACCTTCTATAAAAAAAATTTAAATGTCTATTTAAACAAAAAGAATGGCTTTTCAAATTCTTAGGAATGTGCCAAAAATATTTATGAACAACTGTTCATGGCTCCTAATCCTGTCCAAAGTGTCCCACAAATGGGATATCGTAATCTTGATCAGTTTAATAAATTTGGGGTATGCTTCAAATCCATTTTGCAAAAACTTACAATTCCTACAGAGTACCCAGAGAAACGAGGCTGTGCAGAAGCGTCTCTAACTTTAGCTCTGGGCAACGCAAATTTGTTTGACCATTGATCCCTACTTTCTCCTCATATGATCCATTGTGATAGTTCAGGGTAAAGAGCATCCTGTCTTACCCCACAGCACTGAGATGGAGTGCCTATATAAATATGAGTGTGTGTTTCTTTAGGCAGGCGGATCTCTGTGAGTTCGAGGCCAGCCTGGTCTAAAAGACCTAGTTCCAGGACAGACTCCAAAGCTACAGAGAAACCCTGTCTCAAAAAACAAACAAATATATATATTATAAATAATATAGTTCATGCTTTTATTTTTT
>NW_026067903.1:2944699-3049187 GCF_014885135.2 Alexandromys fortis | reverse complement strand
ACAACACATAAAATGAATACAATTTTAAAAATTAAAAGAGAAGCTTTTAAAAGCCATATTTTTTAAATTTTAAATGAAATATTAAAAGACCATTTGAGCAACACAATGAGACACTAATGTTGCAATTATGCAGAACTGGTTATCAGCTCTCCCGGTTTTTGTAGCAATGTAAATAGTTCAGCATTGCCTGTTCTCAGAGAATTCTGTTCTTGCAGGAGCAGGCTCAGCTTGGGCTGGAGTGTCTGGGAGATGAAGCCATCGGGCTTAAAGAAGTGAGCAACACCATCGCAAATGGAATATGTTGCCCTTTGCCATCCCGGGAGTCTAGGCCTGGAGCTTCAGTCTGATAGACCGGCTTCTTGTGCTCTTCCAGGTACCAAGGAATCACAGAGGCCTGTGTCACATCACAAGAACAGTTCAGAGCAGCTTCTGTCCTCTGCAGGACCTCGCAGCCTGGTTCTCTCTACGGACAATTATCCGAGTTTACAGAACCACAGATCTTCAGTACGAGTCACCTTATCTATGGACTTGTATTCCTATGCAATGGCGACCGCCCTACATGCGCTTTCAATTATGAGGACCTATGTGACAGTCGCCTCATGTACAATCAGCCATCTTCAGGAGTACCGCCCCTGCACAAGCGCTAGTTAAGCGGTTTCAGAACTCATTCACCATTGCAGCAAATCCGCACCAGTTAAGGGACCACTCCTGTAGTCCTCTCTCCGGCACCTTCTCTCTCTGTAATGTTTATTCAGCTCACAGTTTCGGAGAGGGAGACCCCAGAGACATCCATGACAGGCTGTGGGAGCAGGAGCTGGGGAGGGCTCAGAAATCGCAGGAAAAGGCAGGAAGCAGAGTAGTTGCTCATCCGTCCCCCTCCCTTCTGTTTTTCGTCTTTTGTAATGGGGTCTCTTTTTTCTTAGGCTAGACCCATACTCAATATATGACCAAGGATGAGTCTGAACTTCTGATACTCCTGCATCCATATTGAGTTCACCACTACGCCCAGTTTATTAGGCATTAGGGTTGGGGTCCAGGGCTTCCTGCCTGCTGGGCTAGCACTCTGTCTGAGGAGATATTCCCAGCACCAACTCCTGGACATTTCTAACCCTTCTCCCCCTCCTTCTCCTCCCCTCTCCTCCCCCTCATCTTCCCCCTTCTTGGATTGTGGTGTGCATATTAATAAGGAATATTGATTAGTTTGTAGTTTTCTTGTGGTATCAATGCCCGGCTTTGGCACCATCATAATTCTTACCTAGAAAGGTGTATTTGTTAGATTCTATTCCCACTTCTATTTCTTTGCAGAAATTTCAGATAGATTAGCTTCAATTCCTGCTTAAACATTTGAGTCAGGCAGTGGTGGTGGCTATGCCTTTCATCCCAGAACCCAGCATTCCGGAGGCAGAGGCAGGCAGATCTCTGTGAATTCGAGGCCAGCCTAGTCTACAAAGCAAGTTCTAGGACAGGCTCCAAAGCAACACAGAGAAACCCTGTCTTGAAAAGCCAAAACCAAAATCAAAACAACAACAACAATAAATTGATGGAATTCACCTAGTCATGAGATTTTTTTTTTGATTACCAGTTCATCTCCCCGCCACAAATGCACTTATTTCCCTTTCCTCCTGAGTCAGTTTGAAAACTTCTATGTTTCTAAGTATTTTTCTATTCCATTTAGGCAATCTAACTTGCTGGCATACAATTATTCCGTAATATCTCTAATCCCTTTCATCTCCTTAAGCCTTGTCCTAAATTTTATTTCTGATTTTAGTCACTAGTGTATTTTTTCTTAGTTTATCTAAGATTTTTTAAATATTTATTTATTTTTATTTATTTATTATGTATACAATATTCTGTCTGTGTGTATGCCTGCAGGCCAGAAGAGGGCACCAGACCCCATTACAGATGGTTGTGAGCCACCATGTGGTTGTTGGGAATTGAACTCAGGACCTTTGGAAGAGCAGGCAATGCTCCTAACCTCTGAGCCATCTCTCCAGCCCCAGTTTATCTAAGATTTATTAGCCAGGTTGATATTTTCATCCACTGAAACAGCTCGTGGTTCCTTCCGTGCTATGGCTTTCCCCTGCTGTTGCACGGGTTTCTCTGCTGCTGTTCTTGCTGGTCCCTTGTCTTTGTCCCTGTCTCTGTTGCTACATCTGTGCGTCCTTCTCTCCCTCAGCTGCCCAGGGCAAGACAGCAACACGTGGGAAAAGAGAAGAGGTCTCTGCTAAGTCTCCAGACATTTCCAGCTGGTCTTTTTTTTTTTCTGTATAAAGTCAGGAATCTTGAAGGGGGGACCAAGTGTTCCAACACGCTGGGAGCATTCTCTCACGTGTTGTTTATTAAGCATACGTGTGGGGACAGGTTGTGGTAGTCGATCCTCTATCCCTACAGTGTGGGTCTGGGCCACAGAATTCAAGTCGCCAGGCTTGGTGAGAAACGCTTTTCCCCCCACCCGCCAGCTCATCTTACTGGCCTGACACTAGGGAAATGTTTTCTTGTGTTATGGCCTCCCACTTTCTGTCACAGGTTGATGATGCCCCAGATACAAATTTTCAGTTTTTAGAACTGTGAGCCAAGCAAACTTCTTTCCTTTATAAATTGCCAGTCTGTAGTATGTTGTTATAGCAACAGAAAGCAAATTATAAGCCACTTTGAAGAAGTCATGTGCCTCCATTACATTTTCATTTCTTCACCTCCAAAACTTGACCAGGGTCCTTCCCAGCCTATGAAAAGGCATTTTCTTGGGGCCTGCCTCTCTGTTAAAGCTATGGTTTCTTTTACCTTTGGCAGAGATGAGGGAAAAGACTCCTGAGGTCTTGAGGGAGTTAGCATAGGTAGAATGTCAGCAGCTAGGAGAGGTTCCTCTTGTACAAAGTAGATGGACCACACTCACTAAGAGAAATGAGTCTCTTGGCAGAGAGGAATCTTTACAGACAGAATTTGGAATGTTTCTCCAGATGGGAATTTGGCAAATGATCTCCTAACCACAGAAACAGTCTAAGCTCTGGGTCTCCTTGTATACTTTCCATCCATGGCAGGCACTATCATTACACACTGGTTTAGAGACTTTCTTCTATCCCTTAGTATGGTTCTGTGATAACAAATCTTGCCTTCCTAGTTAGATGAAATGCTCTTCAAGAAGTCAGAATGTGGGCAGCCTGTAGAGTCTACCCTGTGCCATTTTTAGTATGTGGTGTCAGTTACTCTTAACAAGTTTCTTGGCATTCATTGACCAAATAAAGACATTCTTTGTTTGTTTGTTTGGTTTTGTTTTGTTTTGTTTTGTTTTTTTTTGGTTTTTCGAGACAGGGTTTCTCTGTGGTTTGGGAGCCTGTCCTGGAACTAGCTCTTGTAGACCAGGCTGGTCTCGAACTCACAGAGATCCGCCTGCCTCTGCCTCCCGAGTGCTGGGATTAAAGACGTGCGCCACCACCGCCCGGCTTACTACATCTTTTTTTTTAATTTAATTTTTTTTAAAGACATTCTTTCTGACATTGGAATGGCACTGGAATTTCTTTTTGATGTTGCTGTTTTTGTTTCTAAATTATTATTTTGGGAGAAATTTTGAGGAAGCAGTACATTTTTTAAAAGTGTCCATTTGCAACAAGGAAATTACACTATGCTACCCTTGACAGATAATTTACCAAAACTAGGCTGCCCAAGGTATTCTCTGCAAATATGAGATGATCTCATTCTTAATGGCTGAACAATGTCTTCCGACGTGTGCTTTGCCTGAGTTATGTGATTATGTTAGGGAAACTCAGTTTTAGAAACTGAATCAGATGTAAATACATACATCAAAATCTCCATGGGGCCCAAACTGTATCAGCATGCACTCGTCCACCCTTCCCCCCCAGGCACCCATGGCCCAGCCTTCTAAGAGCAAAGGAGTGGTTCCTCCACTCTAAATGGCAGTGGCCTTCTTGCCAAATACGCCACAGCAGGATACTTCCTATGTACTAGATGCTGTATCGATCCAGGCTATTAGAGAAACAGATGGATTGAAAACTGCCAGGATTTTTATCAGCGGAAATGTCTGTGTGAGAGAAAAAAAAAATAGGAAGGAAACAAAAAAGTGATGGGAGGGTCACTAGGCAACGAGAGAAGCCAAACGCTGGGAAGGAAAGGGGGACCGAGGCTGGGAAGGACTCTGCCTGAACATCCATGACACATGAGAAGGCCTGGCCAAAGGAGTCCCCAGAGGACTCAGGGCACAACCCCGCTTAGTGCTCTGCCCTGTTCAGGTGCTAAGTTGCTCACAGGAGGCCTGAACTGGGCACAAACCATGTTGGATTTCAGAGAACAGCTAGGTCCTTGAATGCTAGGCCCCCATTGGTGATGAGCTGCAAAGGGCCGTCCCCTGAGGGCCCGCATATTTGTCCTTTTGGATGGGTGATCTTAGGGAAAGAACCCTACTCCTCCCCTTTCCTAACCACACCACTCTCATCCTGTCAGAAAGGCTGCAGATCCTGAGATGTGGGTGAAACTGGTTGTGCAGTCTGGGAAAATTCCCATGAGCTCAGCTCATCACAGGCCCCCAAGATTCATGCTTTGGCCAGTTGTAGGAAGTGTAGACGACCCATTCCCCTTATTTCCTTGCCATTGTCTAAGATTTGTTCTCCAAGATCGGACGATACAGTAAAGTGTGCATGTGTTTATTTATGCGCATCCATGAGTGTGTGCGTGTGTGCGTGTGTGCGCGTGTGTACATAAGACAGAGACACAGACATAGAGACAGATGTCTGGCCCGTTTGGAATCTGTGCCAGCTGAGCTCGGAGTCTAACTCTTTCAGCATTTACTCCTCCTCCCGCTCCTTTTATTAAAATGAAAGAGCACAAGTAACTCAGCCAAATGCGTTTGCTATCAGTTTGTCAATTAAAAAGAATCTGTCTCGAGTTTTTTTTTTTTTCCCCTCCAGATTCCCAGCAGTTTGGTGAAATTGCAACACAGCTTGTCAAATATTCTCAAGATAACTAGCATCAAAAATAGTCTCAAGATAACTGATAGAAAAAAAAAACCCACCACTTTCTGGAACTAAAAACTGCTTTTTATCAACCCAAAACAGGCAAGTCTTACATATTTTAAGATGCGCCATTTTGTGCCTGGTTGGTGGGAGTTGGTTACAGGCACCGCGGCTGCTTGAGTGGCCAGATTAGCTACAGCCAGTGCTGCGAAGCTGAAGGTCAAGTGTTTCTCCCGGAGTTGCATGATGTAATCTCTCCCGCTTTTATTTTTAGATCGCACCACTTACATTACTTCAGGAGAAATAATCATATTAAAATCACGTTGCCAGATAGTTCTCAGCCGATTAAGATTGACTCACAAATGGTTTGAGAAATAAGTCTGATAGTATTTGCGAAAGACCAAGCTGTGACTGGAAAACCTGGTTCATTTTGTTCCTCCCTGGCCTTCTTGTGACATCAGCAAGAACAGTTAAATTTCTGTTCAGGGAGAGGCTATTTGTCTCGTTTCCTCAGACCTGTTTCTTCAAATCTAATGTGGCCGGAAACTAAGGATGTGAGAAGCTGATTGACATCAACTCAGCTGTTCATCTGTATGGACTGCTTTGAATAATCACGCTTCCCTCTGGTCAGAATTACCACTGGATATGGGAGAATGCTCCATCCCCACCTCTGTGGTTGCTCCTTCTCAAACATTCTTCCACTTGGCCTTTGTTTGTTTCTCTGACTCTGTTTGTTTGTTTGTTTGTTTGTTTGTTTGTTTGTTTTTTAGATACAGGGTTTCTCTATAGCTTTGGAGCCTGTCCTGGAACCAGCTCTTGTAGACCAGACTGGGCTCGAACTCACAGAGAGATCGCCTGTCTGTCTCCCGTGTGCTGGGATTAAAGACGTGTGCCACCACCACCCGGCTTCGTACACTGACTTGTATCTGTCATTGTTCCAGGGTCTGTGGAGCACATACAAACAGATGAAACACATCGGACTTTAGCTAGGTTTTCATTTCAGCTAGAGAAAGAAAGCAAACCTGTGCATTCCTATAGCAAATGACAAAACATAAGTCAAGTGGAAATTGCAGTTTGAGAGAGAAAAAGAAACAATGACCTCAATTCTTGGGTAGCATTTGAAGCAGAGGTTGTAATTGATGTGTTTGAGGGCTTTCTCTAGTCTCCTACAGTCCACGATTTCCCTGTGTAAGGAGTGATGCCACCCACAGTGGGGTGCGTTTTCCCACATCCATTAGCAAGACTGTGCTCCACAGATGTGCTCAGAGGTCAACCTGATAGAGACAATCCTTCACTGGGACATTCTTAAGAGAAACCAGAAACCAAGGTGTTGTGCCCTTGTTCCCCTAGACTTTTGATCTAAATAGAATTCTTCTCCCCATACATCCCTCAGTTCCAGAGGTGCTATCATAGCAACAAGACACAGTCTATATAACATATCCGTGGAAGAGGGTGCCTGAGTATGGGTCTCCTTCCATTATCATATTCTTCCCCAGATTGTTTAGTACCAGCTGGATTCTAGCACTTCCCATAATCCCCTGCACCTGTGGCTCTTCTGTCCTCCCTCCATAGGTCACACCCAGTGGGCTTGTGCCTGGCCGAGACATTAGCACCTGGTCTGGCAGGACTTCTCCAGATTCCCCCACACATATCCATACAGTCTCTAGAAGGGGTGTTTATATTTTTTATTAGGGCTTTGAAAATAACTGAAGGACATTACGACGTTGCAGAGACTATTGATGTCTGCGTGCCAAATATGATGGATGAGTAGATCTCAGCAGAGAGGAAAGGCATCCCAGAGTACACTCATCTTCATGATGATTGATGTGTGTGTAGGTCCTAGCCTACTGTTGGGGGCAACTTCCCTAGGAAGGTGATTTCGGATAAGCAGGAGCCGGCGAGGGAGCAGGTAAGCATCGTCTCTCCATGGCTTCTGCTTCAGATTCTTCCCTGACTTCCCTAAGTGATAGACTGCGACCTGAAAGAATAGGTCTAATAACACTTTCTTCCGCTAACAGAAAGCCAACTGGAGTACTGAGTATGAGCTAGTCCAGAATGACAACAAAGGGTCTGGGAGAGCAGTCCCCAGGAGGCTTTCTAGCCCAATATTCTGCATCTGTGCCTGCATAGCCTCTGAACTGCCCGAGATAACACAAAAGTCACCTCACACACTGTAGTGATCAGCACTCTCCACCAGAGCAGGACAGAATAAATATACTGCAAAAAGAAACTGGTTGGGCTGATCCACATGGTACCAGATGGGTAGTCCAACAGCGGCTAGAGAAGCTAAGCACCTCATTTCTCAGAGCGTGATGCTTTGGCAGTCCCATTATGCCGCTGAAGGCCTGGAGCATTCTTGGAGAGTCCTTAGTCTCCAACCTATGTTGGAAGGTCAAGAAGTTGCATTTTGATGGTGGTAAAGATGGCGGTGGCAACAACAGCAGCCACAGTGGATGCATTCACCTGCAAGAAGCAAAAGAGGGCAGGCAGGTTGGCTATCTGTACTGTTTTTCTAGGGAACCCTGTATCTGGGTGCTGGTGCGTGAGTGTGTGTGTGTGTGTGTGTGTGTGTGTGTGTGTGCACGCGCGCGCTCTGCCCACTCTAGGAGAGGATCTTCTCCCCAGCTAATCCTTCCTAGAACTACTACCACAGACTCACCCAGAGGCTTGCTGCTTAGCTAATTCTAGATCCAATCAAGATGAACCATCACACATCCCTTGGGGGAAAACTATCCACAAACCTTGGGACAGTGTTGTCTATGTGTGAAAGGAAAGTGGTATTTTCCTACAGCTAATACCACCTGCCCAAGCTCTCCCGGCCTATTGCTGAAAGAGCACCTATGTTTTTAACAGCAGAAGAATTTGTTTTTGCCCCATTCTCCATTCTAGAATAAATCAAGGTCTTAGTGTCCCTTTAACAAAACCTCCCACTCAGCAGAAACTGAAATCGCCCTTGTCTTTGGAGGAATGGAGAAAAACCAGCCAGCTACAGTGGCCACAATACATGGCCAGGCACAATGGTGGACAGACGCACACACTGGCAGCTTTCCCCAAGGGGGGAAATAGACTTGAGATTTGATAAGATGTACGCATTAGGGTCCTCAAGAGGAAATGAACCGATGGGCTGAACACCTGTATTAAAAGAACATCTGAAATCCGCTTATGTTAAGATAATAACAGCTGAGTCGCGGCTGGCAGGCTCAGCCCCTGACAGTTGCCAAGTCCTTGAGCTTGGTTGCCTTGGCTATTGGAGTAGTTCCACGGGGGCTCGCTCACACTGAGGAGGCTGGCAACACAGTAGTCTCTCAGTTCTCAAAGCAGGGTGCTTCGGTAATCCCAATTTGGCAGCCAACCCTGGAAGATTCTTGAAGCGCCACTGGTTCTTAGTCAATAGGGGAAGCGTGGAAACACTGGTTCCACTCTCAGTGAGGGATTCAGCTGGTACAGGGTGAATCTCCTCAGCAGCAAGAGCAAAGGCAAAAACACAACCTTCCTTCTGCTGTGTCCTTTGTGGTTGTGGTTGTTGTTGTTGTGTTTTAATCTAGGCTGCAAACAGAAGGTTCACTCAGGTTGGGTCTTCCCACATCAAGCAGGGCCAGGGGGAGACAGGTGAGGCTCCCAATTTGTGGCCAGTGAACACTGAAAGCTACCAACGCACCACCTTTTCACTTGCCACAAAGAAACCAACATAGACGGAAATGACCCAAAGGAAATCGATTTTCTCAGCCTGGAAGTCACTGATGACCTTCTATAGATTTTGAAACGGGGTGAAAGGGCAACAGCAGCCACAAGCTTTCTTCTGAAGAAATGAAGTCACCAAAAAGAAGGGGAAAGGTGAGGAGACAAGATGGTAGATTTCAAGTAAGACTGAGTAAGGGCTCCTGGGCAGCACAAAGAGGAGATTAGAGACCTGCTAAAGCAAGGTGAGCTAGGAGTGTGGGGGATGGGAGGGGAATGCCGGAGCCTGACAAACAAGAGTTTGAGCTGTTCGGATTTTGAGAAGTGAAATAATTAGGTTCAATGAATAGTGGTCCAAAGCCATCAAACATAAAAGCAGTGTCCACCCTGCGGAGGCAGAAGGAGGGTGTAGAGAAAGCTGGGCTTTCCATGTGGGTTACCTGAGTTGAATCTGAAGGGCATAATTGGCGTGGAGACTCAAGGCCTGGGCGGGCACTGTGGCTGTTGGGTAGAGTTCAGAGGCTCAGGGAGCAAACACCTGCTCCGTCTTTGGGTGACAGCAAGCTCACCTGGAGACGATAACCAAAGCCCAAGAATTAACTCACCTCAGTGCTGGGAAAAGGCTGAAAGAACTGTACAGCTCATTCCTGAGGACTGCCCTCCAGAGAGGTCAGCCTGGCATTAGCCTCCTTCCCCATGGGGTGTCTGCCAGCTCCTGCCAAGAACCCAAGTGAGGCTTCTGGCAGATGATGGGGTTCAAAGAATAAATGCCTTTAATTTTTATGAAGTCCAATTAATTTCACCTGCTGCTAGATTAACCACCCTAACTTCTGAATTCTGTTTGCACAGAAATATCTTTTCCCATCGTTTCACACTCAGCCTGTTTGTGTGGTAATCCCCCTGTATCAACGATGGGAATGTAAAATGGTTAAGCAGCCCTGGGAATAAGCTTGGCGGCTCCTTTCAAAGTTAAACGTAGAATTACTGTATTCTTAACAATCCACTCCTAGAGGTATATCTCAAGGAATTGAAAACAGGGTTCAGACCAGCGCTTGTTCATAGCAGGGTTGTCCTAAAAGAAGGAAGCGACTCAGATGTCATCCACAGATGAGTCACAGTATCCGTGTTCTGCAGAGGAGTAATTAGTAGTGTATTTATGTAGAGGCCAATCGAGAGAGAGCCAGGGAAAGGGACGCACAGATGTATAGATAAAGAGATGATCAGAACCATGACCAGTATTATATTACATAAATTATATGTGTATATATACATATATATGTACAAACACATGTATATGGCTCAGCAGTCATGAGAGCTGAGAGGTTCACAGTCAACTGTCTTCTTGCCGGGGATGCAGAAAAGTCAGTGGGGTAATTCATGGCCTATGAGCTGGGGACCTGAAGGTGAAGAGTTCAATACTTGTCCAAATGACAACCACAAGCTGCAGGCATGAGAAGAGCCGAGCCTCAGCTCAAGTCGTGCCAGGAGAGTAAATTTACCCCTCTGCTTTTCTGTTCTGCCTGATGTTCAACAGTTTGGGAGATGCACACCTGATTTGCTCAGACTCCTAGAAAGAGCCTCAAAGACACAAACAGACCTAGAAAGAATGTTCAGCCAAGTGTCTTACTATCCCATGGTACAGTCAAGTCCACACACAAAATTCACCACCACAGTGGATAACCAAACAGTGGATCATAGTGGAACATGATCCCATCACAAAAGTAAACAAGTTCAGAATCATACTACAGCAAGATGAACCTTGAAATCATGATGCAAAACAGCATCAGACAGACACAAAAGTAAGAATTAACATGTTCTACATACATGTAATATCTAGAATGAGAACATTCTCAGATAGCAAGTAGATTATTAACTATGAGGAGGTTGGCAGAAAGATGAAGGGAGATATAGCCTGGAGAGTTGAAGTTCATATTTGGGATAATAAAAACATTTTAAATTAGATAATAGTGATGGCGTGATATAAAAATCACACACTTAAATATTATAAGATGATCAGAAACAAGACCAGTGTTATATTACATAAATTTAGCTCAAAGAAAAGCAGTTTGTGTTCTTCAACCCGATAGCAATAGAAAATAACAGTAGTGTCTTTGCAATGGATGAAGAAAGGTAGTCATTTTATAAGTTCAAAATTCAAAATTCATTTATTAAAAACACTCTTTATCATTTAAGGACTGAGGGAGCTCCTTCAACAGAGAAATCTAAAATGGCTGAAAGACACTTAAGGAAATGTCTAACATCCTTAGTCATCAGAGAATGCAAATTAAAACAATTCTGAGATTCCATCTTACACCTATAAGAATGGCCAAGACCAAAAACACTAATGACAATTTGTGCTGGAGAGGTTGTGGGGTGAAGGGAACACTCCTCCATTGCTGGTGGGAGTGCAAACTGGTACAACTGCTTTGGATAATAGTATGGCAAGTTTCTCAGAAAATTAGCAAACAACCTTCCTTAAGACCCAGCAATACCACTTTTGGGTGTATACCCAAAGGATGCTCAATCGTGCCACAAGGACATGTGCTCAACTATGTTCATAGCAGCATTATTAGTATTATTAGTCATAGCCAGAACCTGGAAACAACCTAGATACCCCTCAACCAAAGAATGAATAAGGAAAATGTGATACATTTACACAATGGAGTACTACACAACAGAGAAAATGACATCTTGAAATTTGGAGGCAAATGAATGGAGCTAGGGAACATCATTTTGAGTGAGGTAACCCAGACCCAGAAATACAAATATCTTATATACTCACTCATAAGTGACTTTAAGACATAAAACAAAGAAAAACCAGTCTACAGTTCACAATCCCAGAGAACCTAGACAACAAAGAGGACCCAAAGAGAGAAATACCTGGATCTAATCTACATGGGAAGTAGAAAAAGACAAGATCTCCTGAGTAAATTGGGAGCATGGGGACCATAGGAGAGGGTAGAAGGGAAGGGGAAAGAAAGGGAGGGGAGTGGAGAAAAATATATAGCCCAGTAAAAACAATTAAAAATAAAGTAACCCTCACCTGTCTCCCTCTACTTTCCAAGTGCTAAGATGGCAAGCATGCACCACACACCCCCTGAAGCTATGCCTCTGTGGGGCTGTAGATGTCTTTAGTATTACATTTTTAAGGTTAAATGAAATGCTTGCTGGGTAGCATTGAGGAACCAACAGAATGCAGACAACGTTAGATTTGATCAATCCTAGTATCTAAATTTAATGATCTGTCTTACAATGTACAGGAGCCCAGGAGTATGAGGGACGGGGGGTGGGTGGAGCGGTCACAGAGATGATGGGAGGCATGACTGACTGTTCTGTGAATGTGCTGGAACACTAAAGGCAAACATGCATTGGCCATTGCAGGCTCTTTGCAGACATTCCCACAGGTATTATAAACCCAGTCACAGTCAAATGAGATCTCAGCTGCATATGAAGAGTGAGTTCGTGAAATTCAGAGTCAACTCAAACTGGATGGTTTGAGTCAGGGAGAGTGTAGCCACATCAGGTACTCAGAAAACAGAGCCTTCTAGCCTGGCTTCATTCTTTCATTCCCTTGCTCATTCATTCAAGGACTTAAGGAGCATCTAACTATTCAAGGTAGAGACACAAGTATGTGTGTGGTATAGATTTTGGGTTAGGTATGTGGCTCCAGGGTAGAACACTACCATGCAAGAAGCCTGGCTTCCATGCCCAGGGCTCCAGGGCTAAAACTGCCAAAGCTCCTCTTGTTAGTTTTAACTGCAGCATTCAAGTAACAACTCAAGATTTCAGGAACAAGACCCACATCCCCTCCCCAACAGTCCACAAGCTCTACCTCCTTCTGGTCTGGATGGCATCTGACATGAGTCTGTGCCATTGTCTGACAGCAGACAGGTCTAGCCCAGTCAAAGAGCATGCAATTGAGGCACAGAGAGACTAAATAACTTGTTTATGAATCTACGGCTTGTAATTTCTGGTGCCTGGATGTGAACGCTGGGCGGTCTGACCCCATCACAGGCTTTTAAGAAATCCAATTGATCTGTAGTTATTTTTGCTCTGCTCCCTGACAAGCCCCATCCAGTTCTGTTCTTTGTGGCCTCACGTTTGTTCCTTGTTGACATGGCTGTGGGACAAATTCATAAAGTTGCCTTTTCTATACAGAGACTTGTGACTGCCTCCCCAGGATTGGTCTGCAACTCCCAGCGCCCTTCCCTCCCCACTCCCATCCTTCAGGAGGCCCCCCCCCCCGGCATCAGGCCCCTCTGGTCTGTCCCTAACTGGGACTTTCAGTTCTTTGTCTACACATCTCCTCTAGAACCTGTGACATTCGTGATCACAGGCAGCGTTAAATCAGCACCAAGGACTGTAAATTCCAGCTAGTGCCATCCCTGTGCCGTGGACTGGATACGGCCTGACCCCACCAAACTTGTGATAAAAATCGCCAACGTAATATGAAAGATGGGGGTTCTTCAAGAGCAGTGTGATTCTTGGGGGGGCTCCAATCTCATGAAGGAATTACTGGAAAGTTTCTGGCTTGGTGTGTCCCATCTTCTCTTTATATCCACCTACTTTCTGGACTATCACATGGCCCTCCCTCTGCACGAGCTGCACAGATACCAGTCCCATACATTTAGATGGCCAGAGCTCTGTGCCACAGTAAGTGGCATTCCTTTATATCTTATCCAGTCCCAGGTATTCTAATATAGTAACAGAATATGGGCTAAGGCGTGGTATTAAAAGTCATTGAAAGCGGAATGAGAGGTTCCTATACTCTGAGGTAGTCTAGGAAAGGCTTCCAGAAGGCTTGGCCCTTAGCTAGACCATAGGGGTTGAGCAAAACATGCATAGCTAAAGATGACCAGGAGAGCGGCTTGGACAGGGCAAATGGTATGCGTTAGCCTGAGACTCTGGGGCACAGGGTGTCTCCAGGGCTGGACATTAAGCCAATGATTGCAGCAAGCCAGCAAGAGAGACAATCACTGAACTGTGTGCCAGAATCCCAAACTCCCCAAACAAAGACCTTTCTCCCATGAGCCCTCCAATAGTTTGCTGCCTCAGTAAATCCGGAAAACCTGAGTACCTCAGGGGTGGAGGAAAGAGATCCCAATGTAACCAGATTTAGAATTTTAAAATACCTTTTTATTGGATAATACGGTACATAATTAACCGCAGGGTTAGACCTGCTCTGAATTAGGTCCTGTTTAAAATAAATCGACGCGGGCATGGGCATATTTGACCGTGTTTTCTTTGCAACCAGGCCATCTGAATCGTTGCCATTGATCCCATCCCCAGCCAGAGAGCCCAGCCAGTGCCATGTTATGCCCACCAGCCAACAGCAAGCTCTTCCCAAGCCTCCTGGTCCAGATACAAACAGTCCTGCTGGGTGCAGAATCCAGCCAAGAAAGAGGACACGGGCTGAACAATGTGAGCACATCTTGGGACGGACTGAGATGAACTTGCATGAGGTTGGTGGGGAGCAACAGGAAGATAGATGCCAGTGGCTGTGGATGCCTCTCTAAAACAGGCTAATGGATTAGGGGCAGTGAACTCACATTAGCTAGATTGTGCACCCTCTATTGTCTTTCTTCTACATGAATTTTAGAAACATAAGGAATATACAAATATGACTCCAAGTGCTGTATTAAATTTCTAACCCCTCCCAGAAGACCCCAAATTCCTCATAGCATCCTTAGAGCAGATGAGAGAAATCCCTCAGAAGCCCTCACTAACAGAGATTTGACTACAGGTGTAAAGATCATCATAAAATGAGAAAATTCCTGTGGTTGTTTCTTGTGCTTGCCTTGGGTTCTCCACAGCTAAAAATCAATCAATACTTCCTTGCCACTCTTTCTTCTCCAAATGGCCACTCATGACCCTCCCTCCCATTGCAGCTCATTTGGCAAATGAGAAGACATCGCTTTGTGAGTTTTATTGATTTGCCTAAGGAGGCGAAATTCCTAGGCAATGACATCAGACCCAAGCCTGGGACGGCAGTGTCCTATTGGCTCTACTCCTTGTAAGACCATCACAGACCCCAGAACCACTTCCAGCCAGTCTATCGCTACATCTGGGCCCCACGATACGTACACATTTGTGCGGTATAATTTTTATAATTCCAATTTAGAGCTTTGTTATAACATGCATTTTCCCCAGGATTCAAATTTTAGTGTGGCCATATAAGGTTTCGGTAGACTGGCAGCTGAATTGCTGATATCATGGGACATGTCACAGACCCCCCCCTTTTTTTTTAATTCTCTCATATATTACCTCCGGACTGCAGTTTCCCTTCCCTCAGCTCCTCCCAGTCTCTCCCGCACCTCTTCTCTGCCTGGAGACCTACTCCCCCTCTGCTTCCTTTCAAGAAAAAGAACAGGCCTCCCAGGGATATCAACAGAACATGGCATAACAAAATATAATAAGACTAGGCACATACCTCATATCAAGGCTGAACGAGGCAACCCAGTAGGAGGAAAAGGGCCCTAAGAGCTGGCAAAAGAGTCAGAGGACCCCCCCCCTCACTGTTGGGAGTCCCACAAGAACACCAAGCTAAACAATCATAAGGTATATGCAGAGGACTTAGATCAGACCCACACAGGGTCCGTGTTTGTTTTTTTAGCATCTGTGAGCCCCTATGAAACCTGCTTCGTCGACTCTGTGGCCATGTTCTCGTGGTGTCCTCAACCCCTCTGGCTCCTACAATCCATCCTCCCACTCTTCCATGGGGTTCCCCTGGCTCCGCCTACTGTCTGGCTGTCTAACTAACTCCTTATCACCTAATCAAATATTTATTCCCATTCTAATGTTTTATTTTCACGTTTAGGGTTGATCCGAGTCCTTCCTGATCTTCATTAGGGCTGTGGATCTCTGAAAGATGGGTCACGACCTTAAGCAAGGAGATCAGCATGCCTGGCAGCAAGAAAGAGCCTGGAGCACAGCCCTGAAGCACAGGGGTGTGATCTGAGCAATAGCTCCCAGACTGAAATTACAGAAGCAGGTGGAGGTGGCTGTCACTGACCTCGCAGCTGGAGCTGAAGGGCAGGGAGGGACTGGTTGGTCTCTGACCTTCTAACCCCAAGGTTTCCCTCTAGAAATCTTTGGAATGATTTGGCAGCTTCACTGGAGAGCAGTGAAGCTATTACACTATTCGTCTATATAGCCAACTCAGCCTCCAAGGAAGCTTCAAAGATGACAATAGATTTTCCTATGTCAAGAGTGCTCTCCCCAGGTTTGGGGAAATGGCTCACTTATGAGCACAGACTCGTCTTGCAGAGGACCTGAGTTTGGTGGCAGCAGCCATGTCCAGCCACCCACAACTGCCTGTAACTCCAGCTCTGGGGATCTGAGGTCTGCTTCTGGCCTCAAAGAACCTGCACTCATATGCACCCACCCTATATGAGGGTGACATATAGACACAGAGCTTACATTTTTTTTATTATTCCTTTTTTTAAAAATGCTCTCCTTAACACCAACCTCTGAGGCTTGTATTGGGAACTCAAGGGTGCTGAGGTTTGAAACCAAAGTTAAGCTACTCCTGATTGACCTCATCCCCAGAGGGTGGAGGAACTCAGGGAAAGCAAGGAAGAACCCTCTTTCTGTTGCCATGGCCATACTAAGAATCCTCCCACCAAACTTGGGGTGAAGACTGTTTCTTTCAGATCTCCCTGCATTTGAGACCTATTCCCAACATTTCTGCCTAGTTTGTGTAAAAAGCAAAAAATGCACTGGCTAGGGACACTGAGCTGTTTAAAGATGTAACATTTCAAATATTTTGGGTAGGGATGGGGGAAAGAGACCAACTTAGTATGTGGAATTATATTAAATTAGGGAGCATTACTCCAGAATTTTCTAGGACGTACGGCATCAGGCCTGGGATTCAGAAAGAAAAGCAAGCTTTTGTTTCCACCAGGGTCACCTCCCTCAGTAACTGAGATAACTTTGAAGACATGGAGAAACCTGAGGGTTTGGGTAGGGCTTTCCACTCATCTGTTCTTATGGTTGCCATGGAGAATAACAGTTTTAAAGACATCTTTAAATGAAGTGAGCTCTGAGCTGAGAGCTCTCTTTTTGTGTGAAAGGAAAGGGGAAAAAAAAAAACTAACTAAAGAGATGGCTGATAAGTTTCTTTCCTGTTCTCAAGGGCAGATAACCTTCTCAGAGCGCACATCCGTGGGAGGAACAACAAAACAGAGTTTGCTGGTCAAAACTCCCAGAGCCTACCTCTCACCTTGAGGTCTCACGTCTGCTTCTCAGAGTTACAGGAAAAAGACTTTGACCCAAGCTATCAGGCTTTGTTTACCAAATACTCTGCCTGTTCCCATATGCATGGCTGCAGAAACTCCAAACTAAGGCTTCAGATTGTACCCACCCTTTCCCATTGCCGACAAAAAAGTTTCTTTTCCCACCAAGTGCCGCCTTCTCTACCCTTCACCCCTTAAAAGTCCTCCTTGGATCCTGGATCCCTTCATCTCTCAAGCGGCTGCATGTACCACTGTGATTGCAAGAGGAACACCCTGGCAGGAAACAACACCATGCGTTTCCTTATCCACTTTGAGACATTTTGCATGTATTGTCTTAGTTGCTCTTTGAGCCATCCATGTCAAAATTGGTCCCATTTTACCGTGGAAGAGACTGACCCGGGAAGTTCAAATAACTTGCCACCTGGTTGGCAGGTAGCACATTGGGGGTTCCACACAGACCATGCCTTAATTTGCTTTCTGTCACTATGATAAACACCATGACCAAAAGCAGCACTGGGGAGGAAAGTGTTCATTGCATCTTCCAAGTTAGAGTCCGTCAAAGGAAAACCAGGGCAGGAACTCAAGCAGGAACCTGGAGGCAAGGACCGAAGCAGAAGCAAGGGGGGGTGGGGGGCGAGCTGCTTACTGGCTTGCTCCCCATGGCTTGCTCAGCCTGCTTTCTTATACCACCCAGGACCACAATCTCAGGCGTGGCATGGCTCACAGGGAGCTGGGCCCTCCCGAGGCGACTTAGAAAATGCCTTCATAGACTCGCCCACAGTACAACTGACGGAGGGAATTCTTCAAGTGAGGTTCGCCCTTCCAGGATATGTCTAGGTTGGTGTCACGACGACGAGAACCAGCATCTCCACCCGCAGCGGTCTCTCCATCCAGGCACCCGTTCACTTATTAATTCCACGAGTCTTTATTGAGTTCTCTGGTCTGGCAGTACTCAAAGCCTCTTAGCAAACCTCCAAGCGAAAGCTGCTGATTCTCGCAGAGACACGGGAGCCGGAAATAAGCACCTATGTCAGAGAACTGCCGAGATTACTTAGGGGTAGGCAGAAACCTCACAGAATAAAGCAGAGCATCCATCCTCAACCTGGCGAGAACACAGCATCGCTTAGCCGGCAGTTCCTGATCCGGCGTAGGCCGGGAAATTCACCTTGCTGCAAAGCTCTGGACAAGAAGATGTTGCCCGGGAACTGCACCTTGAGATTCTCGGGAACGGACTTGGTTGGACCTTGGAGCAAGAACTGGAGAAGACTCCACGTCTGGCGGCTAAATTGAGATCTGACTGCTGAGAACAAGTAAGGTCCAAAATACGAGAGAGAAGGATTCTAAACAGGGCCAAGTTTCCTGGTGAGCCTGCGCCTCAGTCCTTAAAGGTAAAACGAAGGAAGGCTGGGAGATGTTGGGTGGGGAAAAAAGAAAGAGGCAGAAAGGGCCCACACAGTTTGGTCCTCTCTGCTCTTCCTCTTGCCCCTCTGGGCTTTGTCGTTTTACCGTGAAAACCAAATGTGTTTAATTGTCAAGATAATGGCGGTCAGCTGACTTTAGAGCTAAAGACGTGTTGTAAGGCACGGCGCTCCGTTATTATGACCAGTGTTGAGAAGATCAACTCAAGTGGAGGAATTATTTATTTTGGCCTATAGTTTCCAGCGAGGTCCATTGTTTTGGGCCTGAGATGAGGCAGAACCTTGTGGCAGGAACCCGGGGAAGAGACAACTCACCTTGGGGCAGCAAGGACGTGGAGGAGAGGGAGAGGCAAGAGAAAGGGGAAAGACAGACTCTCCCAGGACTTCCGGGGACCCACTTCCTCTACCTAGACCCTATCCCGCCTTTCACCATCTCCCAGAGATTGTGTAATGAGTCCACTAAGGGATTAATCCAGTAACCGGAGTCCCGGAACCCAATTGTTCACTGCTCATCCGGGAGCTTGAGTCTAACCTCAGCCTTCAGGGGGCGTTTCATAGCCCAATTCTAACAGTAGGGTGACTTTACACGAGAGTCTTTTATGGCCCATTTTAAATGTCTCAGGTGCCCTTCAGTTTCAGGCTGCCCTTTCTCGCTGTTATACGTGATGTACGCTGTGTATCATTTTCCTTTTTCTCCCAGGCAAATCTTTAGACTGCAAGCTGCTGATAGAGTCAAACCCAGGCCGTGTGGCCTTTCCTACCTGGCTCCTCCACCCCAGTGCTTTTCGGACACAACCGTAACTGCAACTGTGCTCTCTTGGCAAGCTTATTGGACAGAGGCTTTCGTTAAGGAAGAGTGAACTGGTCTTGCCAGATAGACTCCTTCCACCCCTGACCCTGCAGGAGCCGGAAAGGTGAGTCTGGGCTTCCTCAGACTTCTCAGCCCAGGTGAGCCTGTGTGTGTTAGGACACTAGCTCTCAGCCCAGGTGAGCCTGTGTGTGTTAGGACACTAGCTCTCAGCCCAGGTGAGCCTGTGTGTGTTAGGACACTAGCTTTCAGCCCCTGTGAGCCTCTGTGTGTTTAGTTCTCAGCCCAGGTGAGCCTCTGTGTGTTTAGTTCTCAGCCCAGGTGAGCCTCTGTGTGTTTAGTTCTCAGCCCAGGTGAGCCTCTGTGTGTTAGGACAATTTGGCTCTTAGTCTCCTTTTACCCAACATTCCTAAGGTGCTTCTATAGTAAAGAATTCCTTAACCTACTTTGTGTTTATCTATTCTGATAAAATGATGATTTCGTGTGTGATTGTTTATCCTGTTTTTTTTTTAAATAATTGAAGGCCAGTGAGCATTTTAAATTGTCTGAATGCTGCATAGTTGATATATGGCTGCAGTATTAAAAAAAAAAAACCCAACACCTTTGTTATTTGCTGTTTAAAATTATGGGCTGAACTTACCTGTTGAAATCTCCAGCCACAGTAGCTCTGAATGTGGCTACTTTTGGAAATAGAGTTTTCAAATGGATGATGAAGGTTAGCTGAAGTCATTAGAGCATATCCTAAGTTCACGGGGTTGGTGGCCCTTATAGGGCAAAATTAGGATGCTGGCACACACAAGGAAACAAGAGAGAGGCAGTCACCAGAATGCCAGACCAAGGTCCTCAAGAGAAACCAACTCTACTGGCAACCTGATCTTAGACTTTCAGATCAGGTCTGAGAAGATCAATTTTTGGTTCTTAAAGTCACCCACTCTCTGGCACTTTGGTATGGCCTTACAGAAACTTTTATGGGTATTTTATTCCCAGTTTAAAAGAAAAATAAGAAAAGAAATAAAGTCAAGAAACCCATCTGTCTTCTCTGAGTATTTCGTCTTGTGAGCTTCAGCTCTCCAGTGTGTAGTATTCCCATTGCTGTGATAGAATACATTCCCAAAGCAACCTAAGACAGGAGACATTTATCTGGGCCCGTGGTTTAAGAGTGCAGTCTACCATGGTGAGGAGGACATGGCAGACACCCAATTCACAGTGGCAGGAGGCTGAGGTGGCTCCTTATCAACACGGTATGGGTTAGCAAGCAGATATCCAGACAGCAAGGAAAAGCCAGCCCATTGACCCTCAACATCTACACTTAGTCCTGAGTCTGTTGTCGACACTCCAGGACCAAGAGGATCACAGCCTCCCAAAATACCATTGTATGGGAGCCAAGTGTTCAAATCAACAAGTCTCCAGGAGTCATCTCACACTCGAAGCATGGCACTCAGGAAAACTGGGTGGGAATGCCCTGGTAGAACTCTGTGTCCTTTTCTGCCTGCCACAGAAGGCTCTCTTGGTTTCTGATGAAGTCTTGATGTCCATTTTCTACTTGTGAAACCACTCTCTCTCCATTTCTGTTCTCCTGGCCTTGACCTGCTTGGGAAACAGTTTCTTGGTTATTGCCTCTAATTCATATTTCACCTTGGGTTGAAAAACTTTCTGACCCAAACTGCTCTGTCCAGATAGTTTGGAAGAAAAGTCCAGATTGCTTTCCTATCTCTGAGGGTCAAAGAACGCTAAGAATGAATAACCTTTCTCTGGGCCAATAATGACAAAATAATTGGTGTCAGTTAGAAGGCAGCCAGGGTGTGCAGAGCCTTATAACATGGCCCTGACTGAGTCCTGCTGAGGGAACTTCCTGTCTTGATAAATCATAATGTCTTTGGCTTAAGGAGATGTGTTTGTGCCAGAGAGAGAATTTAGGCCTATATAAGTGGGATGTTCAAGGCTCAATGGGTCCTGGGTTCAGGTTATGCCATCAGAAAGCTGTCTTTGTGTAATTATCAATCGTCTTCCTCTAGCATGTTGGCAAAGGCACCTACATATTTATCCTGTGTGGGCCTGTGGACCCCAAAAGAAAAGAAATGTATCTCAGTTCCTAGAGTTCTAACAAAATTCTATGGGAAACCATCCTGAGTTACCTTCTCATTTCCAAGTCAGTCATTGTAGTCAGGATGTGAGATGACTCTGGCCACATGCCACCTGGGTAGCTGGTCTCACTGGATCACAGTAGACACATAAAAACATGTATACTGTTGCACTAGGCAGGCTTCTTTAAAAACAAGTAAATGAACACACAAAAACCAGTTATATGTATGAGAGGGTATGTGTACTTGTGAGTGTGTTACCTAGGGAGATCAGAAGAGGGCGCTGGATCCCATAAAACTGGAGTACAGGTGATTGGAAGCTGCCTAATACAGATGCTGGAAATAGAACCTAGGAGATGCTGGAAATAGAACCTAGGACCTCTGCAAGAGCAATATAACCGCTGAGCCATCTCTCTAGCCCAACTAGTTAGAGTTCTAGAAAGTGCTCAGGGCTGGGTAGCTTATATAACAAACTGACTCATAAAGGAAGAGAGGTGTCTCAAAGATGCAGAAAGCTGTGATGTCAAAGAAGGAGCAGAGTGAACAGAAAAGGAAACTTGAATTTATACTTGGACGTTGTAAAGGACACAGATTTCAGTTCAACAGCTTGGAAACCCAGGATGGGACAGGAAGGGTTTGCTTCGTGAAACTGTAGGTTCATCTTTTCGGAGTTGAGTTACAGCAGCGAGAGGAGTCCCCCATTAATGCAGAAAGAGGGTTCTAATCCAGTTGATTCCCAAACTCCTTGATTTCCAAGCAGAAAGCACAACATCAGCATAGAAGAGGCAAACCTAGAGAAGCCCTTCAGGCAACACTGAGGAGTGGGGTGTCTTTCTTTGACAATTCCTAAAGCATCACTGAATGTTCTCATCGCATGTGCTCTTTAGTTGTCCTAGCAAGACTCAAAATTCGGTGAGCACATTAATAAGAAAGGAGACTGGTATAGTAATTTGCTGAAAATGACACTGTGAATGGCCAAGCCGGAATGTGAATTGATGCTATCTGCTGCTTGAAGCCCAGCTCCTGTCCCTTCTCTGTCTGTGGGATGCAGGCAGGCCTGGTTATTTGCAAGAAGCATCACCACACACCTCCCTCTGCTCGTCTAGCTCTTCTCAGCTGCTCAGGATAAAGGTCGACAGCATCCAGACGGTAGGACAGCAGGTGGATCTAATGAGATGTGAAGGGTGTTCCTGCCAGGGTATGCCAGGAGTGCCCGGGAGAGAATCCCAGATTCTCACCCCCCATTTGAGATGTCAAAAGCGAGCATCATGACCATGCGTTAGATCCCGAAGGCCAGGCATCGTGGTACCTGCCTGAATTCCCAGCACTCAGGAAAAGGAGGCAGGGAGATTGCAAGTTTGACACCACCCTGAGCTATATAGTGAGTTTACGGCCAGCTTGGGCGATACAGGGAAACCTTGTCACACACAAGCATTCAAACAAACAAAACAGAAAATAACAGCAACAACAAAGCCAGTAATATAATTGAACACTTTACAACGTTAGCTAATCCAATTGATTAGGTTGGAATGACATGGATTCCCTGCACCCTCCATCCCTGGTTAACAAGGCAAAACTTCCAGTGCCCACATAGTCAGTGTGAGCCACCGGCCTATTTTTTTTCACAGACGCTATTTACTGTTTACACAAAAACTTCCCGGAGCATCTACTTGGATGTCCTATGTATGTTGAGCCCTTTATTTCTAAGTTAAGAAGAAGTCACAACTGTCTATAACTCCAGGTCCAGGGGGCCCAATACCGTCCTATAGACTTACATGCAGGCAAAACACTAATGTTCTTAAAATAAAAGTAAGAAAAGAAAATTAAAAACCAGGAAACAACAACAATAACAACAACAAAAAATGCAGCACATCTCCTTAACCTCTGTCAAGTTCTCCTGTCATTACCTGTGCTCATATTTGGTGGGATGATGTCTTCCAGCCCTGACTGTTCTGAATCTGGCTATGTAGACTGGTGGCCTCCAACACACAGAGATCCTCCTGCCTCTGTCTCCTGAGTGCTAGTTAAAGGTGTGTGCCTCCACTGCCCACCAAAGAAACACATTTAAAAGTAAGCCAGAGATGGTTTTAGATGGGATCTTAGAAAATTCCGCTACTCATCTTCACTGAACTTTGTTTTTTTTTTTTTCCATTATTTTGCCGAAAAAATCAGTTCCTAAAGTTGAAAATCTGGTCATTAGAATTTGAAACAGATGTTGTTGCCAGCCAAAAGGCGAACGTAGTCCTGAAAGCCAGTTTGATTAAGGAATGATGCTCTTAGGTCACATCTGTAGCATCCTCGCCGTGTAATCAAGATGTGATTCCGATGGGAGGGAAATGCTTCTGAGCAGTGTTTCTCAACCTGTGGGCCACGGCCCTTTGGCAAACTTCTATCTCCAAAAAAATATTTGCACTACATAACAGCAGCAAAATTACAGTTATGAAGTAGCAACGAAAATAATGTTGTGGTTGGGGGTCACCGCAACAGGAAGAACTGTATTAAAGGGCTGCAGTGTTAAGAAGGCTGAGAACCATTGCTCTCGAGAGTCTTGTTTTTAAACAGTGTACAAGAAGTCTTGAGTTGCCCCCTCCTATCTCCCATGGATCACTTTACTATAGAAGAATTAACACACTCATGTTCATAGGTGAGGTTAGGGCTAAAAGGAAAAAAAAAAAAAAAAAAAAAAAAAACCTCAGACATCATATTGACATGAACAAAGTCAGTTTTGCTTTCAGTTTTTGCTGACGAGAACATAGGCCCAGAAAAATGTATACATCACAGGTGTCAGCTGCATGTGTCTTCCGGAACCGAATGCCCCTGTTGTCCAGGGTCTCACCTCTGCCTCACTGGCCCCTCATTCTGTCTCATTCCCTACTCATGTGCTACAGCCACCATTATCCCGATTCTTACATCACAGATTCACGTTGCCTGCTTTCTGTGTCAACTAAGCAGAACCGTACAGTACGACGTTTTCGTGCCTCAGGCAGCTTTATGTCTGTGAGAGCATCCATATTGTGACGTGTAGTTATAGATAGGCCGTTATCTGTTTGGGCTGGTGTTCCATTGTGCAAATATACCGCAGTTGATTTAGCTATTGTGCGGCTGACAGACGTTTGGGCAGCTTCCAGTGTGGGCTGTTACAAAGAGCCAGCTGTATGTGTTTTCTTACATTGGTTACAGTGTGCTGGGTCCAGGACTTCTAATTTGCGTGAACACGTCATAGAGCTGTCTAAAACCACACAAGGCTCTTCGGGGTTCTCATAGCTTTGTCCTCTTGCCCATCTGCTGACAGATGCAGGCCTTACTAAAGGCCACAGCTGCAAAAACCAACTCTTGTTTCCAGGCAGAAAAAAAAAAAAAAAAACTGGGAGGTTTTTGTTGTTGTTTTGAAGATCAGCAATTGAAAACAGAAGTATGCATTGTGGGCCTTATCTGGGTATTTGAGCAGCTGTTCTTAAGAATCTGGATGAGAGATAACCACACAAGTAATCTTATCGAGGCAGGACGTAGCCTGACGGTCCTTGGACAAGGAGAAGGATATGCGTCTGGGGAAGCAGAAGATGGCGGAGCAGAGAGGTGCAGAGAGGTGAGACCGTACAGAAAGCACTTGACCTGGAGAGGGTCAGTCTCTGAATGAAGCAGAACTTCCGTGGTCTGTGAGGTTAAAATAAGGGCAAAGCCAGGGATCTTTGGAGGCAGAAATCACTGGCTCCTTGTTTTCCTCATGGCCTGCAGCTCTTCCCTGAGCTGTGCTGGGCCACAGCTCAAGTGCTCCTGGATGTCACTTGTTTCAACTGTGATGCTTTGGTCACTGCTGCCTCATGGGACCACCAGCGTCCACGAGACGGAGAGGGGAGTTACATTCTCCCTCCACCCCCAAACAATGCTGTTCACACAGAACAAAGCAACACAGGAGAAAGTTCCGGGATTAGGAACAGTGGTTCTCAACCTGTGGGTTGCAATGCCTTTTGGGGTCAAATGACCCTTTCACAGGGATCACCTAGGACCATCAAAAACATAGATGTTTACATTATGATTCAGAACAGTAGCAAAATTACAGTTATGAAGTAGCAACAAAAATAATTTTATGGGTGGGGGGGGGTCACGACAACATGAGGAACTGTATTGAAGGGCCGCAGCATTAGGAAGGCTGAGAACCAGCGGGCTAGAACGTGGTAAGTGGGAGAGAGGCATGGGGTTATGGGAGGAGGGGCTAGGTTTTCATGGTAAGTTCTAAGTGGCTGCATTTGAAGTGATGAAAAGACAAGAGTATTTTTAAATGTAAGTAAAGCAAGTGTTTCTTTGCTTAAAAGCCATCATCACTGTGGTAAAAATATTTTATTTTATTTTATTTTATTTTTGGTTTTTCGAGACAGAGTTTCTCTGTGGCTTTGGAGCCTGTCCTGGAACTAGCTCTGTAGACCAGGCTTTTCTCGAACTCACAGAGATCCGCCTGCCTCTGCCTCCCGAGTGCTGGGATTAAAGGCGTGCGCCACCATTGCCCGGCTTGTGGTAAAAATATAAGAGGGAGTGGATTCTAGTTCCAGACACCCCAGCCCAGAGTCTTGGCCAAAGCCCTACGGGCCTAGGATGAGGCCGAGCACCATGGTGGAGAAGGCAGAGTGGAACACAGCTACTCATCTTCTGACTGCTAGGAAGAGAGAACAGACGGAGATGGGCCTGGACAAGAAGAGGGAGGAGACACCAAGAGGGAGCTGCTGGCTCTCACTGTGCCCCGCCCCTTACTTTCCATCACCTCCCAGAATGGCTTTTCTGTGTGTAGCCATCAGTAGGCTCATTTACTGATTAGGTCAAAGCCCTCATGATCCGATCATCTTTCAACTACTAGATCCAACAGCTGGAGACCAAAGCCTTCAACACATGACTCTTTGGAATCACTCAATACCCAAACCATAACCTTCCCACTGCATTCCGAATAAAATTTGAGCCCCTCCCCATGGCCGCCAAAGCCCTACAGAAGCCAGACTCTGAGCCCTTCACCTTACTGGCCCATTTGCCTCCAGCCTGTGCCTGTCCTCAATCCTTGACTCCTTCAGGTTCCAGTTTCAGGACATGTACACTCCAGGAAGACTTGGATTCATCCTCCCTAAATATTACCTAGGCAGAGAGCCTCTCTGCCAGTCCCTTGGTCAGTATTACAGAATACTCGGTGTATTTTGCTTTGTAGTACTTATCTGCAACGTTATAGTTCACCCCCCAACCATCTTGTGTGTATACCAATGAGTCTGAAGGTAACATCTAGGTGAGAGAAGTAGCCTAGAGGCCCTAGAAGCAAGGGGGGGGCAGAGTAAGCAGGTCCGAGTTAGAGGATCTGAAGAGAATAGCTGATGGGTTTGGGTAAGGACTGGATAGGGTATTGGTCAGTGGAGTTGCTTCCTGGGCCTGTGTGAATGCTTGTGCTATTCATTGACTCTGGTTGCCCCAGGTGAAGGGTCAAAAACAGAGGGCTTTTCACTCACTGGGAGCTTCTGGGGTATGCCAGAAGCCTATCAGGCATGCGGTGGCTGCCTGGATCTAAAGTTCAGAGAGGTCATAGTGGCAGGTGTCATGTGCTATCAGCCACAGGCCCAGAAGGCATGAAGGAGGATGGGAGAAATGATGAGGGCCTTGGGGCAGCAGGTGAGGAGCTCCCTGGGGGAAGAGCCGGTTAGGGTGAGTGTGATACAAACTCAACACCAAACCAGGAAGGTAGAGAAACCAAGCCAGGAGAACACAGCATCACTGGACCAAAACGCAAGGTTATGTCAGAAGATGTGGGTCCTTGGCTCCTAAGATAGACCCCTTAAGAATTCCCACCAGCCAGTCTCTCCAGGGCCTGATCCAAAGATGTGTGTTGGGTGGATTACAGAAATTCTTTGTTCTCCAAGTGACTTCTTTCATGAACTTTCCACCCATGAACTCAATTGAACCCCACGAGAACCCTTATTCATTATTCCATTTTTCCAAGAGAGAAACCAAAGCATGGGGAGAATAAATAACTTTTCCATATCAAAGAGCCAGCAGGGAGTGTTGGGGATTTGAACCCAGGCAGTGTGGGTTCCGGGGTCCACAGCTCTGACCACCACCCTATCTTAGAACCCCGACCCTTTTTCTGGCTCTTCAAAAGAATAATTTTTAGATTGATTGATTTATTGGAGGAGGGTGAGGCATACATGTCATAACACATGCGTGGAGGTCAGAGGGCAGCTTGAGGGGCCAGTTCTCTCCTTCCACTATGTGGGTCCGGAGGGTGAAATTCAGGCCATCAGAATCGGTGGCTAATGCTTTTATCCACTGAGCTATCTTGCCAGCCCCTGGCTCTTCTTGGATGGCAAACCATTTGGATTTTCCAAACTTCATGGATCAGAATGGTAGCTGTGGGTGTAAACACACAGGAAGAAGTTAAACTTGCCTTCTAAGCCATTTGGTTAAGGCAACAGTCCCATCTTGCTTCATTTTGCCCTTCTTCATTTGCTTTATTACATGTTGGGGAAGGTTTCCAAGCTCCAGGATCCTTCTTTCCAGTTTCTGGAGTCAGGATGCCCACCCAGAGGGTACTGAACCATCCAGAGTTGACCCTGCTTCCGGGGTGGGCAGGGATTCTGAAGCCAGAGCCCACTGGAGCCATTTGGGGAAAGATGGTCTACATAGCCAGCTGCTATCCACACACATCTGTGCAGGACATGCCTCCAAGCTTCTTGACTGGAGTCTAATCCAAGTCTGTTTTGTTCTGAGCCCCGTACACCAACACCCTTGGTGACAGGCATGCTGCACCCATCTCTTTATGACTGAGTTTCAGAAGGGGTCATCTTTCAGCATTATTCAAACCATGATGCTTTCCCACAAAGTTAATAATCTACGTATATGTCTCTGTTAGCATTCATCTTCAAATCTACATGAGCCTAGAAGACAGCTTGCATTACAAAAAGAAAAAGAGATCCTGATAGGCAGCCAGTTGTGTCTTTCACAAAACTGAGCTCAGTTTCTTTCTCGGCCTGGCCAACTGTCGAGTGTATTTTAGTTATTTTACACGCAAACAACACTCCGGAGTTTTGCGTTCGGTTGTGTTTTTACTATGTTGACCTATAAATATGGTGAAAACATCAATGTGTTATTGTGATAGGCTTTCTGAAAACCTACCCGAACTTTCTCCACTTCAGAAATGATATGTTTTAAGGTAGAACTTCCTGTTTCTGAAACCACACAAATTCCCCACCCTTCCCCCTTTGAACACCTCACCAACCTGAGTGTTGCGGTTGCAGCTTGACACCAAACGTTAAGAAGCATTAAGGAAGTATCAGGAACTGGGTGGCACTGAGGTAGGCAGATGCCCCAGGGCTGTTTATCCTTACTGGAAAGTCACGGATTCAGATTGTCCCCATAGGTCCTTTGCAATGAATAGCTATCTAGAAAACATAGTTTGGCCTCATGACAAGCATTGAGAGAAATATGTTGGCCTTTTCATTAATGTAACATTATGTGGATTTTGTAGTTAAAGAAACAACTTGAGCCTGGGGAGATGACTCAGCAGGTGGGGGTGCTTGTGCAAACATGAGGATCTGGCTGTGGATTCTACATGAAAAGTCTGATATAACCATCCATGGGCCAGGAGGATCCTGGTACTTGCTGGCCTTCAGAGAAGCTCCAGGTTCAGTGAGAGACTGTGCCTCAAGGGAATGAGGTGAAGAGTGACAGAGCAAAACATCTGTCCCCCTCTGGCCTCTGTGCATAAGGGTGGGTATGCACACCTGCACACATATGCAGAGAGAGAGGGATAGAGAGAGAGAGAGAGAGAGAGAGAGAGATAGAGAGATAGAGAGATAGAGAGAGATAGAGAGGAGTCTCCACTCTGTAGCCGCATTCTACATAAGAAATCTCGCCTTTGACTGGCCAGTTTCACCAGCTAATTGGTTCTGCATTGATTACCCTACTCATTCATTCTTAGTAACAAGTGGTAAGCCAGACCTCCATGGAGAAACAATGGCTTCCTCATGGAAACTCAGGCTCAGACAATTCCTCTGGGTCTGTGTCCAAGCTATTGAACCTCAGCTAGGATCCAACTTAATGTCCTGAAGGGCTGTCTAGGCAGAACAACCTGGGTGCAAATTCTCCCCTGATAGCTGTCTAAGCAGGAACTTGGCTTCTCTGCTCCCCCCTCTTCATCCACTAGGCACAATCACCACGCTGTGCTAACCGAGTCTCCTAAATACCAATCAACTCAAGGCATTCTGCCTCAGCCTCCACCACCCTTAGCTTTAGCACAATCTCCTCGGGGCCTCCTTGCCTCCATATAAAGGTCTTTAAACACACACACACACACACACACACACACATACACACACACACACACACACACACACATTATAACTGGGCACAGTAACACAGACCCATAGCCTCAGCACTTAGGAGGTTGAGGCAGGAGAATGGCTTCAAGTTTAAGACCAGTTTGGGTTATATATATCAAAACTCTCTCTCAAAAGCAAACAAATAAATAGAAATTATGCAAGAGCCTTGTCTAGTTTAAATGTCATGAGTGAGTGCCACCAGTCACCTCTGAGGCGCCTCTTTGTTAGCTTCACCTCTCTCTCCATACCCTTGGCACTCCCTGCCTTCCCAGGTTTGTCTCCTATATGCCCACTTGTACCAGCTACTTTCAAAACCCTCTCTAGTGTGAATGCAGCACATACCCTCCCAGGCCTGGTTCTCTGCATTCCTCCCAAGAATTCCTTCTCCTCTCTCTACTTAGCACCTAATTCTTGGACTTCATTTTCTTTTTCTTCTTTCTTTCTTTCTTTCTTTCTTTCTTTCTTTCTTTCTTTCTTTTCTTTCTTTCTTTCTTCCTTTCTTCCTTTGTGTTTTTTTTTTCTTTAGACAGGCTTTCGCTGTAGCTTTGGAGCCTATCCTGGAACTCACGCTGTAGACCAGGCTGGCCTCGAACTCACAGAGATCTGCCTGCCTCTGCCTCTCGAGTACTGATATTAAAGGCTTGTGCCACTACCACCCTGCTGGACTTTACCTTCAATGGTTCCAATTATCTGTAATCATTCTTCATTATGTGGAATATTGCAGATGTAAATGATCTGAGATGTTCAAATGATTTTTGTATAGTTTATTGTTGTTCACTGATTCATTATGAGATCTTGATCATCTCTTGCTGTACCTAATTTACGAGTTAAATTTTGGGGCTGGAGAGATAGCTCAGAGGTTGAAAGTACAGTATTGCTCTGGAAGAGGACCAAATTTGGTTCCTAGCATCCACAAGTGATATGGGATTCCCCTCTGTATGCTGTGATTACTGTTGATTAATAAAGAAATTTCTTTGATCCTATAGCAGAGCAGAACAGAGCTAGGTGGAAAAAACTAAACTGAATGCTGGGAGAAAGAAGACAAGAGTCAGGAGAAGCCATGTAGCCCATCAGAGATAGATGCTGGACGCAACCTTGCCAGTAAGCCACAACCACAAATCAACACACAGATTAATAGAAATTGGTTAAATTAAGATGTAAGAGCTAGTCAATAAGAAGCTAGAGCTAATAAGACAAGCAGTGTTTAATTAATGCAGTTTATGTGTGGTTATTTCAAGGCTAAACACCCAGGAACAAACAAGCAGCCTCCTACAACACACAATTGACTCACAACCACCTGTAACTCTAGCTCCAGGGGATTTGACACCCTATTCTGCTTGAATGTATGCAAACAAATACCCATTTTTTTAAAAGACAAATTTTTATAATTTAAATTTATCATAGGTACACGTAAGAGAAAATATAGCATATTTTGAGCTTTGTGCTATCTGCCTTAGATTTTTGCATAGCATTTAAAACATGCACCTGACACAGGTAAGAATTCATGGTCTCCAGAAACCTGCTCTGTTCCCATGCACTGTGCCAGTAGCCCCCTGATGCCTTGGGCTCTCCATTGTCCTGGATGGAATTTCTCTCTAGTCTTAGCTAGTTTTTCAGGCCAAAGTCTCACTTTGTGTGCCTTATTTTGTCCTGTGTCTTCAGCTGCATGTAGCCTCTGTCACAGAGGAGACATTAAATACATTTTTGGTTACTGACCAGGTTCAGGCTCAAGGGTGTCTTTTTTGTTTGTTTTGTTTGTGAGACAAGGACTCACTATGTAGCCCTGGTTGGACTGGAACTAACTATATAGACCAGGTTGGCCTGGCACTCAAACGTTCCTGGCTACCTCTGCCGATGAATTTCTGAGCTTAAAGGTGTATTCTGCCATGCTTAGCCTACTCAAAGTGGCTTTTAATATATTGGCCTCACCTAACATCATTGAGGGGTTTACAGATGCTAGATTCAAATTTCAGCTTTAAGATATTGTTAAATTTTCCTAGTTTATGAAGACATGGATGATACGTTTTTGTGGGTTTTGTTTTGGCATTTCAATAGTGCTTGCCATACTATTTTCCCATGTACACTGTACATCGTCTGGTACTTTAGAATTCAGTTCACGCCACTATTACTTTATAGTGCTCCAGAGATAGGACCATTTTAGAATAAGTTGGATGGATTAAAAAAATTAGTAAAGCAAAAAGAAAATTAGAATGAAATCTACAAAAAAAATGTCAGTGTAGTAGCAATGGGAAAAACTTAACACAGGCTTTATAATTTACAATGCTCAGAGGAGAAGAGAATGTGAAAATACTTAGTAAAATGTTTATTGTGAACATTCATATAAAAGATATTGCTAAATTATGCTTTCATGCTATAGTATAATAGAATTGACCATGTCATTTACAATGTATATAGCATATTGCAGGCCGGTGGGCATGTTATAAAACAAGTTTGTTTTGAGGACCTTCAGAGATATCGTACGTATCCTGTCATTTTCTGATTACTTACAGAATATTTTTCAAGGTTGCAAGGCTGGCCATTTTTTAAGAAAAATGTTATGGTTTATAGTCCTTTATCTGTGCAAAGGAGGAATTTCTCATTAGAGTGTGACCAAAATAAACTGTAGGAATAATCCGAACCCCGAGGCTGGCTTCAGACAGGAACGGGTGCATAGTCTTTCTGAATTTTCCATCTATAAAGCAGTCCACAGTTCACACAGCTGGGCTCTACAGTGTATGACTTTAATAAGTTTGAGGCTAGCATGGGAGTATATGTGTAAAATGAACCATTAGTCATTTGATATTTTAGGGATTTCTGGAATGTTATTTGAAAGATGGGTTGAGCTGTTTCTTTGAAAGTTTCAAAACCGCTAGCTGAGGAAGCAATGTCCTAGACCCGAGGCTGCCAGTAATACAACAATCAGTGCCTAAAAAAACAAGGCTGCCTGGGGACTGAGCCCAGGGAGGCCCAAACAGGAAAAAACACTTTAGCATTTTGCTGAAGAGGGGGGAGAACAAGAATATGCTCTGAGTTTTATCTGGGCATCCAGATCCCTGACCTCAAAGATTTGTGGCTTAGCCTCAGAGCTGACTTCAAAATGGTCTGGCCCCTCCCAGCTCAGCAGTTGGGGAATCCCTTGAGGAACAGACACAGGTGCCTGAACACTAGAAGCTGAGACATAGACCTGGAACATTCTAAATCCAACGACAATAGAGCTCAGAGCGAGCCAGGTGAAGCTAAATGAAAAGGGCCAGTCAGGACCTTTCTGTTCAGAACAAGGGAGGATAGGACACAGCAGCCCTTCCTTCGCCTATTTCCAGACGCCATATTCAACACGGGGGTTTAACTTTGCTTGGGGCTTCATGGCTCCCCCTGGTCATATGACTTTTTCAACCAAAGTAGATTAGATACCAGACTCTCTTCTGGTCCTTCCTCCTCATCCTTTTCTGCTTCCCCAGAACTTTCCCCCCACTCTTCAAAAACATTGTCTCTCCAACAGTTGGTGGAGGGGGAGGGGAGATATCTCCTTCATTGATGTAGAGCTACTGGTAAGGTGCCCATGTTCCTGCAATCACCCCCCTCCCCATGTCCCTGCAAACACCCCCTCCCCATCCTCCTGCAAACACCCCCCTCATCCTCCTGCAAACACCCCCTCCTCATTCTCCTGTAAATAACCCTAATGAAACTTACTGGGTGATGAAATAAGGGGGCAGGGCATGAGAGTAGAAGGTGGACTAGTTGGGGAGAGGAATGGAATTAATTGGGTGTGGGAAGAGGCAAGATGTTGAGGTGATAAAATATGATCAAAATACATAATGAGAATAATTATCTGCAATTAAAATTTGATAGTAAAGCCGTTTTGTAAAGTCCTCTCTCAGTTCTGCCTCTGTTGCTACTGGCCTATCTGTCCCTGAGCTTCACATGCAACGTCCTGCCCTCAAGACATGACTGTTCCATTGAGTCCCCTCCCCAGCCCAGTGCACCTGGATTTCCCCTGCTGTACCAATAGCATCATCTTCTCAAAGGTCACTGGCAGCTTCCTGATTTAAGTCCCAGAAGCTTTCTGGAAACCCATGTTCTCACTGGCTTTTTTCGTAAGGATTTCTACAAGCGACCACGCCTGAGTTTTGAGATGCCCTTTGCTGTTGTGACCTCACTTCCTGCTTCTCCCTCCCCCTTCCTCACCACTTCTGTCTCCAGAAGCTTTATCTACCTCTTTCTATGCTTCTAAAGTAGTGGTTCTCAACCTGTGGGTCATGACCCCTCTGGGGTTGAATGACCCTTTCACAGGGTATCCTGGGTATCAGATCGTTACATTATGATTCATAACAGTAGAAAAATTACAGTTATGAAGTGGCAGTGAAATAATCTTATGGCTGGAGGTCACTGAACCATGACACTTAGTTTCTTCTGTACGTTGGCTTATTGGTTTGTAGATGGTGATGTCTTTCTGTGACCTTGTGTTCTCCTCTCTGTTTATTCGTGTCCCTAAGCTCCTTTTCCCCTGTATGAAGTCATACTGAATGAGGGCCTCCTGATGACTTCATCTTAATCATCTCTGAAAAATCCCCCTTTTCCCCAAATGCAGCCCATTCTGGGACACAGGAGATGGCCATTTCAACACATGGATGTTTGGAAGTGGAAGGAGAGACACAATGTGGCCCTTAACAGTGACCATTCTCATTCAATTCTTGGTCCTTTTAGATATTTTTTTTCTTATGCCCATTCTAAAACTGGGTGTATTGTTATCAAGCAAAATGTTTTGGTTTTCTCTTATTGAAAAAGTATCATATCTCATGAGAACATCAAAGGTGTTGGGGAAGAAAGATTAATATGATGCTGTGAGTTCTGAATGAAATTTAGCTCTCTGTTTTCGTTTGCGCTCTCAGGTCCATTCCCAGCATGCTCCCAGCACTTCTGGTGAGTGCTGGCGGTTCCCACAGGCTGTGCTCCCATCTCCTACCTAAATTCCCACAACCTTTCCAGGCTCCTCCTTCCTCTGCCTGGATACAGGGTGACCAGATTGTTTGTCCCTTTCCAAGACTGGCTGTGTAATTTGTCATTCAATATAATTTTTACGAGCTCCTTATTGAAAAGTCTTTTTAGAACTTTAGATAATGATGTTCAGAGTATGAAATTCACTGAGCAAACAATCTATTAAGCAATCAGGACACTATCTGGTCTTCTGTACATCCCCCCCTGCCCCCACCTTTTCTGGCATTGTGCAACCCCTCATCAGCTTGGGCTTCTGTGAGTCTCCCAGGAGCCACATTCATCTCCATATGCCTGTTAATTCCCACCCAAGACATCACACCTTGAAGCCTCTGACTGAAACCTTTGGGAACCCCACACTTCTTACCCACCGAGCCCAGGGTTTTGAGCCAGTGTTTCTTGATCACTTGACTTTACTCCTGCTCACTCATTCACAGAACACAGAAATGGGGCAAATATCATGCCCATTTGCTTTGCCCTGGCTGTCCTCATACAGTTCCACCTCCATTCGTTGGCATCAACTCTGATGTTCTTTTGAAATATTGCTTCCCCATTTGGGCCATCTGAACCTGCCTCGAAGGGAAGTGTTTCATGGCCTCTCACCTGCTTTGGTACACCACTCTGGGAAGCTCTATATCCAGAGTCTTGTTGAGCCAAGCTGATGACAAGCCAAATGCCCAACTTGGGGCTTATGTATGTTTTACATTTCTACTTTGAGGTTCCCATTCTTGTCCCTCTAAGGGCTTAATGAGGCTGGGTGGGTTGTGCAAGGCCACTAGTATTGGCAGGTGGTGGGTCAGAATTCAAAGCCAAATCGAAACTCAAAATCTGTGATGAACCTTGTGTGGCCAATGTTGATGTGCTACTCAGAGACCCACACAAAGAAAACCCATCTTTATTCTTTTAACCTTGCGTGAAGTGCTGTGCCAGCCACGTTCAGCCCTGGTTATTCATGTGACCGAGCAGTAGGCTTGGAATTCTAGATTAGTCAAAGACATTGTAGAGAATAATCATATTACCTTTGTCTTTTCTGTGTGTGTACACATTTACATATGCTTGTGGGTTCATATGTATGTGCAGAACAGAGATTGATGCGGGATGTCTCTCTTAATTGCTCTTCACCGCATTTTTTAAATATTTATTTATTGGGGTATAGATTCCATAGTGTGTGTGTGTGTGTGTGTGTGTGTGTGTGTGTGTGTGTATGTAGGTCAAAGGACAACTTGTGGGTCTAAGTTCTTTCCTTCTATCATGTGGATCCCAGGATTAGAACTTAGGTCTTTGGTTTTTTTGGTTACAGCAACAAGAAACAGACTGAGAAAGGGCCCAGATATGAATGGTTCTCACCTTTTCTTTTAGCTCCTCCCCTGGCCAGCACTATAACGTTGTAGAGTAAGAACTAGGGGAGGGCCCAGCACCTGTCAACACGAAGAGAATGCACAGCCACTACCTGCCTTGTGTAACAACTCTGAAGGATAGGGGAGAAGCCCACCATATACTTCCAAGTGAAGAGAAAACAGAAGGTAAAGTTCTGTGCGTAGTGGGATCCCATTCTAATACTTCTACGTTTGAACAAACGTGTTATGTCTTGAGAAAACAAGCATGGTGGAAAATGAAGACCTATTTCCCCAAAGGTATCCCCGCAATGTGTTGTGCACGTTTTGGATGAGATTATCTTAACTTTAAAATGTATTTAAGGTGTCCAGTTAAGACACAGTATAGCTATAACTGTATGTGCTATAGTGGAAAGCCTCCAGGGTGTGTATTTCTTGGGACCATGTGTATGTGCCCCCTATTTAGTTGGAACTCAGAGGCAAATCTACGTGTGACAATGGGCCTCGTGATTTCAGCAACTCTGTCCTCACCACACTCTGGCAGCTGTTGGGAGAAATAGAAGATGTCGCCAAAGGCCCTTTGCCTTCTGTCTGTAGGCATGTGAGAGTCTCTGTGCCTGGCAGGAACGTGGTCAGGCATATACCACTTCCTCTTCATTGGGAATTCCAGAACTGACGTGGTAATGTGCTTTGACCTAAGAGCGGGTGACCAACCCAAAGCAAGACTGGTAAATGAGCAGAGTTCTGCTGACTCACTGTCTTGTGTCTTCCCACACGTCCTGTGAGAAAGGAGCAGGGGATGCTGGCTCAGATGGCTCCTGGCACCTCTGTCAGCTAATGCTCCTCTCTGTTCCACTTGCCCCCACTGTTTCTAAGTTACCTGATTCTGACCTGGTCTGTAGTGAACCGCCATCTGTCCATCAGCTGCCCCTTGCTGGCATTCTAAGAATGCAGTTTGGGTGTTCATGTCTTCACAGTCTCCTTACCAGTTCCACATCTCTTGTCACATCTCTGCTTAGACAGCAACTTCCTGATGTTCTGTGCCGATGTCCAGCCTCAGTGAACAGCAAGAATCTCACTAAATACAACACATCCCACGCTCTGACATCTCTCTGAGGCTGGAGACAGAGCTCAGTGGTAGAGCATAAACTTAGCATACCCAAGGAAAAGCTTACTGAGCTTCAGACAAATGGAATGAATGAGGAAAAACCACATTAGCACGATGAAACAAGTCAGGCAGAAAGAAACGCTTGGTGCTGGGTCCATCTGGGTCTGCCCACCCTGTGAGGAGAGAGACCATCCGTGGTCACTGTCTTAGTTTGCTCTCTGTTGCCGTGATAAATACCATGAGCTAAAGGAACCTGGTCAGGAAAGGGCCTATTTCAGCTTACAGTTTACAGTTCATCGTGAAGGGAAGACAGGGCAGGATCCTGGAGGCAGAAACTGATGAAGAGGCCACAGAGGAACACTGCTTACAGTTTTGCTCCCTATGGCTTGCTCAGCCTGCTTTGTTAATACAATCCAGGACCACCTGACCAGGGATGGCAGCATTCACAGCGGCTTGGGCCCTCCCACACTTTGTAATTAATCAAGAAAATGTCACGCAGAGTAGACTATGGGCCAATCTGACGGAGGCATTTTCTCAGTTGAGGCTCCATCCTCATGACCCTAGTTTGTGTTGAGGTGACAGAAAACTGGCTGGCACAGTCATTCATCTGCCTGCGCTGCTTTCTCCCCACTTCTTCTTCTGGTCCAACTGTTGGGGGATATTCAATCACACCATGACTCTTGAGTTTGCATTTGCATTGATTCAATAAAATTAACCTTGGGAGGAGGCTGAGTTAGCAACTTGTTGACAGAAAGTAATTCTAGAACATTAGAGGGCATTGGGAGAGATAGAGAGACACAGGAAGCAGTAGGGAGTGATTTGGAGAGGTGCAGCTTTTTCTGGTTTGGTGAAACAGAAAGATGTTCTCTTTTGGAGATGCCAACAAAGAGAGAATGTTAACTAGTTGTGACCTGGTCTCTCTGAGCTAGCAGGTTTTCACCCCAACCCTCTCGAGTCTTATTTATAAAAAGGAACAACTGCTACCATTAACAGCAGTGACATAGCCAGTGCCTGAGGGAGCAGAATTCTCACCAGACTGCACCCAGAGAAGCAGGCAGGTAACTGAGGAGTCATAATCGCTGGCCGAAAAAGCCATAGATTAAGGCGCAGCCACTGTGCTGAGGTTAAAACAATACCCATCTTTCTCCACAAAGCGTCACAAATGTTACTAGGACAGCCCTTGAATTATCTCATCGTTCCCTATGTATCCTTATCTCTTCCCAGACAGGACGCTCTTTGAGAACTCTGACCACTTTTCTGAGTGTATTAAACTTGGGATGAGCCAGGTACTCTTACCTGGCTCAGCCCCTTGATGGTTATATGACCACAGTAAATCACAGAACTGCCCTGGGGGATGATAATGATTATGCATGACTAGTAGAAGTAACAAGCACTATATGGAAGAGATGTGGTATTTGTTCCCCCAGTCTCCACGCTTGCTGTGTTTTGTAAGGCCGGTCACGGGGCTCATCATGTCATAGGTGGTCAATGAATACTCGCTGTTGACTGGCAGATGATGAATTATATTCCACTAAACATATATGGATCTCATCTATGTGTCTATTCCTTAAGCACGCTTTATGGAAGAGTTTGATGGTTCTTCCCTGAGAGCCATGGTAAATTAGAAATCAACATTACAGATTTTGCTGGGTTTGGGGATGGGGTGAGGAATGGATTTGAACCCATGCTAAGTACATCATGCACCACTGAGCCCTTACTGATTTTTTTTAATCCCTCTACAATTTCACCAAAACTGTTGCCATCGGTGTTCCATCAGTTTTCTGTTCATGGGGAAAGCTAACAATTCTTTCTTTGATTTGCCTGCATCTTCCAGCTCACCCAGGGTGATTCATATGGAACCCCGCATAGTGGTGTGCCCCTATACACATGCTTGGAGACAGGAGGGTGGTGAGTTCAAGACCAGCTTGGGTTATATAGCAAGAAAAAAAAAAAGATTTGCACAGGGCTTGGTCACTCTCTTTAATATAATGCCCATTGCCTTCATTGCCAAGGTTGTTAGTCACAGAAATTGACACAGAAATTGTACAGCCTTAGAGGAAACCCCGCACCAACTGCTGCTTTGGAGGACTCGTGCGAGCAGCCTGTGTTCTTTCCCACAAATGATCCCTCCATTAACCAACACTACTCAATGTAGCAGGTGGAAAACTTGCAGGAAAACCAGAGCCTTATACACATGTCACCAAGCCTTAGATTCTACAGATTATTGAGCAAGGAGTTTAATCCATGACACTCAGAAGGAAGTTGATTTTAATACTTTTTTGTCCTAAGTAGCGTCACATCTTAGGGAGATTCCCACATGCGTGCCGTTGTATTCCTCCCACCCGGTGCAGGGCAGGCTTAGAAGGCACTCTTCCGAATTTCATGACTACTTTCCGTTCCTAGTACTTAGTGTGTATCGGGTGTTTAATAAAGGCCTAATAAAAGAGGGATGAGTGAGTAGCCAAGAAGTTCCCATTTTCCAGAAACTGTATTAATTTGTATAAAAACTGAAACCGGGTAGAATTCATTTTCATATTCTGTTTGGTTTATCTGGAATTCTCTTTTGAAAATGCCCTCAGTGTACGCACCATTAAACTGCTCTACATCCTCTCCAATCTTCTACCGTTGAAAGCCAGTCTCCAGTTCCCACTCGAAACGAATTTCACTTAAATTACAAAATGTTCCTAAGCACATTTGCTCAGGGACTGGCTCAGCAAGAACACTTGCTGAGGGCTCCAGCTCCAGCCCCAGCATCCATGCCGGGCAGCTCACAATCACATGTAGGGCCAGCTCCAGGAGATCCGACACCTCTTTCTAGCCTCCTCCAGTACCTGGGCTGACATGCACATACCTGTTTATACAATGCATATAATTAAAAATGCAATGTTTCAAGAAGAAACCTTTGTTTGGTTGTCAGCTTCGATGAAATTTACTGTTGCAGGATATTTGATCCCACTGTGTGAAAATGTGTCTGTTTTACCTCGCCTGCCTAAGGGACCTGATTGGTTTAAAAGAGAGTGCAATGACCAATAGTTAGGCAGAAGAGACTATGCAGGACTTCCAGGCAAAGAGAGGAATTCAGGGTTGGAATCTGGTACAGCAGGAGATGCCAGCAAGACACAGAGGAGTCAGATGTGCAGAATGGAGGAGAGGTAAAGAGCCACTTGGCAAAACATAGACGACTAGAAACTGATTGATTTAACAGTTGAAATAGCTAATTGGAAACAAGCCAAAGCTAAGGTCAAGCTTTCATAATTAGTAATAAGTCTCTGTGTCATTATTTGGGGTCTGACGGTCCCAAAAGGAAGTCCAACGAGAAAGACCAGGTGAGAAAGATGACAAGTTAGTATTGAAAAGCACTTCCAACTACCATGTTGTTGAAATCAGTTAAAAGTTTTCTAATACATGACTGGGCAGTGGTGGCGCACACCTTTAATCCCAGAACTCGGGAGGTAGAGGCAGGTGGATCTCTGTGAGTTCGAGGCCAGACTGGTTTATACAGCAAGTTCCAGGACAGGCTCCAAAGTTACAAAGAGAAACCCTGTCTCGAAAAAGCCAAAAAAAAAAAAAAAAAAAAAAAAAAGTTTTCTACTACTAAATTGAACTGAGCTTCACTCTTAAAGGCTCAGTGGCCATATCCAGCTGCAGGCTACCACACAGGACACCGTGGCCCTGGTCCATGTAAGTCCCCATGCAGCCTGCAGTCATCACTTACAAAGCATTCCACGGAAACCAGCCTTCACTGTCTGTGGCATGTTAGGCGATGGAACTTTCCATCTGGGCCTCTATGTAAAGTCACTTTCCGGCTGACCCACTGGGAAGAAGTAAGATAACCTTGGACTATCAAATACCCCTCCCTGGTAGCTCAAGTTAAATTCTATGTAACAGTAGCATCTTCTGCAGATCCCTGTGCAGCTGAAGCGGCGGGGAATTTTCAAAGGAATTTACAGCCCAAAGGACACTGCAAGAAGATGGTGAGAGCACCTGGCTCTGCCCTCTAAGGAAGAAGATGGGGACAGCACTCTCTGAACTTAGGCTCATCACCTCTTACCTGCCCAGAGCTTCAACAGGCCTGATGCCAACACCCTGGGCCACCTCTCTCCTCCTTCTCCAGCTTGGCTTGGTCAGAAAAGAGGACCAATGTCAGATAAAGAAACTAAACACCCCAGTCAGGTCATTCTTCTTGCTCTGGCAGAGCCTGGGGGAGGTTCCTACTCAGATGGCCTTGTCCTCCCTCAGCTGGCCCTTCCAGCCCAGGAAAGAGTCGGGGAAAGTTCAAGGACCTCTCTGCCGACATGCACACTGGCTTGCAGGGACAGCCAGGGCAAGGCTTCATGTCTAAGACTCTGCAACAAGAATTAAGGGATTTTACTCAGCCCCGTGGACTACTGTGAAGGTTAAAACGAATGCACGAACTGTGTATAAAAACAGTTGAAAAGTATTTCAGTATTTCCCCCTCCTACTACACTATGGAAGCCCATCAGCTGCGTGGTTTTCCAACATGCATCAGGAAAACCTGAAAAGGCTGGGATGTACAACGGGTTGTGTTAATTTCTACTCAGATTCTAGAGATTGGGAAATCAAATGCACAAAGTTTTTGGAGGAAAATGAGGCCTTCAGAATGTTAAAGGCTTGTACCCTTGAACCCACAAGTTCTACATTTAAGGGTAACTGGAGAAACACGTGGCAAAGATTTATGTGCAAGGATTTCACTGCACTGTAGCCTGGAGCAGCAGAAGGCAAAATCTGCCTGAAGTTCTAGCAGTGGTTGAGAGGAGAGAGAGAGAGAGAGAGAGAGAGAGAGAGAGAGAGAGAATTGTGTGCTGCCGAGAAACAATGGGACCTATGTGTGTGTCCCTGTGCAAAGGAGGCCATGACATTGCGCTCGTTTTTAAAAGCCAATTCAGGCAGATCAGGAACTATAAATATGCCGTGTATCACATCACGCTAAAATTATAGAAAAACACCAACAAGTAAGCTCTTGGAAATGGACCTCGTTATACTTGATACTTTGTATTTTGTTGCTCAGTTGTTTACATTATGCATGGGCCACTTCTTAATAATCAAAAGAGTAAATATAATTCCATCTTTTATATAAAAAAGAAAAGGGGGAAAGGAAAAATTATGTCCAAAATGTGCCAAGCAATGAAGATTTGAAAGGATTTCAAAATACAGTACAGTTCCCTGAGCAGTTTGGAGAACAGCTGGGCAGGCTTAAAAGAAAAGCGTGAGGTTCTGGAGATGGTTCGGTGGCTAAATCACTTGCCATGCCAGCTTGAGAACTGGAGTTTGGATTTTCAGACCCCACATAAATGCTGGGTAGGTGTGGAGACCCAACTCCAGGGTCCGGAAGGGGAGATAGAAAATCCTCAGAGCAAGCTGCTAGCTAGCCTAGCCACACCAGAGAGCTCTGGGTTCGAGTGAGCCCTGTGTCAGTGAAAAAAAAGTGGAGACGGATCGGGGAAGACTCCCAGTGTCAGCAACGCACCTCCACACACCTGCCCACAAGCATCTGAACACACATCTAATTACACGTGTGCGTGCACACACACAGGAAAAGAATGTTTCCCAAATCACTGGGCAAATTTTATCTTTAAATGATTACGTGAGATCTCTTACTGTTTTTTTTTTTTTTAAAGCATTTCAAATCTTTTGAAATCTCAAGACAGATTTTTACTCTACTTTTCCTGTTCATTCGAAGTCTATTCCCAAAATTCCCTACAGCATGGATAGGACCGTGTGCTAGAGGGGAGCAGACATATTTCTTTCCTGATCATGGAGACTTTGCAATAGGATGAGAACACAAGAGACTTAGGTAAATAACAATAATGTAGAAGAACAATTACAATAAGTATCATAAAGATAAGCTGGATACAGGGTTGCAGGGTGGCAGGGTGCCACTCAGCAGACTGTGACAGACCCGAGGACACTTGGCCTGCTCTGGGAAAGGGCGGTACGATTGGGAAGGTAAACATTACTTTCCAATTTTAGAAATGAACTGAGAACTGTCTGGTAGCTCGGGCAGGCTCAAAATCTTTTCTTTCCAGTGACTCAACCAACCTCTGCCCACAGCACTGCCTTGTTGGCTTTCCCCCAAGGGTGAGTGTGTGGGCTTGGTGGGTTGGTGTCCTGACCTCGGGGTATGTAGTCTCAGCTCTTGGCTGAATGTCTGCACTGCAGGGTGATTGCCCCTCAGCCCATAAAAGCAGGCATTGGATGGACTGACTCTCCTGGTTCATTTGAAACCTCTTAACAATCCTGGCCTCTGAAAACAGGCAAAAATCACATGCATGTGCCACCCCCCACACACCGTTTGCGTCGTAGTGTGACCCACGTGAAGAAGCCGCTTCCACCGCGTGGGTTCCCAGAACTAGCCCTTTAGCCAGGGCTCCCCTGTGAAACAGCCGTAGAAACTATTTCCTCCCACACTCTTACTGCCACATTCTAGAATGTTCCTGAGCAAGATGCTCATTTTCCTCTTTCTGTGGCTTTGTTCTCAGGGCAGCATAAGGAAAGTCTGTGTGAAGGTCACCCTTTCCTCTGGTGACAGTTCTAAGTCCTGGAGAACAAAGGAGCGGGTCGGAGGCTGGCATCTTGGACCAAATAAGCCACACTCAGACAGGCATTCTGGGGAACCACGAGACTGCAAGCAGCAGATGGTCAGGCGCCGTTAGCCAGAATGGCCCTCTCCCGTTCTGCCCCGTAGACATTTATTACTCGGCTGAAAGGTGCCAAGCACAGGGGGTACAGAAACGAACAACCTGGTCCCGAATCCCTGGGAGGCTGCAGTCTGTGGAGGAGAGGTGGCAGATGATGTTCATAGCCATCAGCGACCAAGCGCTATGCTAGCAATGACTTCGATCCTACAAGGTAGATTTTGTTCAGGCTTCTTTTCGTGCACGCCAAAGCAGGTGCCCTTAGAGCCCAGAGATGGAGCCCGTCGCCCAGGAGCGCCCAGTGGGGCTGCAGTAGGGATTGTCTTTCAGAAAGTTCACTTCATGTTTCGGTGATCCGTGCGGAAACAGCCGAGCTGGAAGGAAGTTCAGGCGAAGCGGGAGACTGTGGAAGCAGAGGATAGATAGGTAAGCAGACCTTAGTGGGCCAGTTCTCCAGGGACAGGGGCTCCGTGAAGGTGGCTGCTCCTGTTCCAAGAGACGCTCTAGAGCGCTGCTTCCCTAACAGAGGCCGCTTCAGCTCTCGCTTGGGTAACTCCTCTTTTCCCCTCAGCAGCGGGTTGTTCTTATTCAGCGGGTATCTCCGAACCTAGCGAGGACATACATATATATCCAAGAAGGTTGTCAAGGGGCGTTGTTACCAGTCTACTCTCTGGGTTCTAAGAGCGAGGCTTCAGTCTCCAGAGAATGACCTTGCAGGAGGACTTCACCTCCTGAGAGCACACTGCACGTTTGCTCCAAGCAAAAATCCTAGCAGGAAGGTTGGGGAAGGGGACCTGAACCAACTGAATTTGCCCTGAGGCCACTTTTTCTGTTTCCGGAAAGCTCCACAGGTGGTGGCCAGCTGTGACTTGTGTTTTTCCCGTTTACTCAATCGTATAATGTACAGAGTTGGGGTGGGTACTTCCTCTGACCCACCCTGTCAGAAACACCCACGAGCCCAAGTCAGCACGCAAGAAGAAAGGTGAATCTCCACGCCCCTTTGTGCCCATTCAATGAGCCACTTTTATTTCAAATAGTCACTCTTTACGGGTGGGGGAAAATTATCCTAACCTCTGCTTTCATTGGCAGAATCTAGACATGTGGGTTCTGAGGATCTTAAAGGTAATTTGAATTGCTGTCTGGGTTTCGAATTCCGGGCCCATTCCGCTGTAACCCTTTCTACCTTTGTCAATGGTAGGAAACCTATTTATCATGTAAGTTGCTGGATGTTTCAGATAAGATGGCAGATACAAGAGAGAGTATCAGATAGATAAGAAACCAGACCAGGGTTCATTGGGAAGAGACTTTGCAACATCCATCTCATGATGGGCTGATGTTTTAGCAGGCAAGGGACAAAAAAAGGTAAAAAGCTGGAAATGAACATAGCGACCACACACCAGGGCCCATCAGTAAAGTAAGTCCCAGCAAGAGCTTGCTGTCAGAATGAGAATCATGAACGAGGTGGTTTGGTTCACGTGAAGACAAGGGAGAGAGCTGCAGTGAGCAGAACAGAGGACCACAGCGGTGTAGGCCGAGCATGAGCACTTCCCCATGTGCCTGTCCCCCTTCCTACTGGAAAGTGAGCGTGGGGTCAGGAAGTCTTGGAGTTCAGGTTGCTTCTCAGATTGCTAACTCAGGGATCATCTGGCTGCCCCAGTCATGGCATTTAAGAGTAGGGAAATCAGCCAGGGAAGGCGAGACGGCTAACCTGAGGTCACAGGGCGGAGCATAGCCATTGGCTCTGCAAGCAGACCAAAGCATAAGGGGGGGGGGAGGAGGGGGAGCGTTGTGGGCACTGAGGGATGGGACCCAACGCAGCCAAGGCAGATCTTTCCTTGCTCTAAAGGGACTGCAGCAGATGCCACTAGAATCGGATTTTTACCTCCATGATTAGACGTCCCAGGCAAGTCTGAGAAACACAAGGCAAACCAACTGGCTGTATAGTCTTCACCGCGCCAGTTAGGTAGGGTCAGTGACAAGAACGGAGCTTTCTCCGTCTCTGCTGTTGTCACATGGGGTCAATAGATTCCTCAGGCTGTCACAAAACAACTCTGTATCCTTAATTTTCTCTATATGTAAAGAATTTTTTAAACTTCTTATTTTGTAAGAATGTGCCTAGTCCCCAAAAAAATACATTAAAAATTTCTTTGACTGAAATTTTTATAAATTGTCTAATAGAAGTAGTATGTAGAAAACATCCTATGTCATGAAGTCTACACTTAAAAGTTCAAGTTGTCATGCTCAGGAGATGTTTGGCGGGTCCGATTGCTTTTGAATAAGGACCCCAGTGCAGATCCGCAGATCCCCGGTACTCACCTAGAAAGCCAGCCTTGGCTGGACTCACCTGTAACCCCTGTGCTGAGAACTGTTGGGACTTGTTGGCCATCAGCCAAGCAAATAAACTGTGAGCTCCAGGTTGGGTGAGAAACCGTGTCTCAAGGGAACAAAGCAGAGAGTGGCAGAGAACATCGAACATCCTTCTTTGGCCTCTTGATGCTCACGAATGGGTGTGTGTACCTACACGCACAGACACACATGCGCACGTATCCCAATCAAATGCATCCAGGTTTTGAAGTCGTCCTAAGGCAAGGTGTTTTTGGAAGACAAGAGTGTCTCTGCTGGTGTTGCATGATCTGCAGAATACCAGGGCAAGCAGCTTCTGACGTGAGTCTGCGCCAGAGACAGACCTCTGCAGGCTCCCAGGGCAGCAGTGAAACTGAGACGTCTCCTCTGGATCAAAGGTCCGGCGACAGGTCATGGCAGCAATTAGTTCAGCAGGACAGCCAATTGGTTGGGCTGTTTAGTAACCAATTTGCTGGTACGTGGGCCTTCCAGAAGGTGAATGACCTTGTAGGGTGCTTGCTCTGTGTTCTAAGTAGCTTCCCTGGGCCTACTTTGTACAAACAACCAGTAACAATTGATTTGGTGTTATCAACCGTAAAACTGGTGGAAGTTACTTTTGCCAATCTATTGTGCCTGTTACGTAGGGCCTTCTGCGCGTCCTGGGCTGAGCTGTCTCACCTACCTGAGTACCCATCTGTACAGTAACCCAGTCATGCATTTACAGATCCATCTCCTGAAGCTCTGTATGGTTAAGGAACTTACCCAAGGTCACACAGCAGTTAAGCAACTTAGCGAAAACTTCTAGCCACTTACACCTGGTTCTAAATCCTACCCAAGATTCCTCCGACTACTGTTTACTGCAGTAATGGCAGACAATTACCAGAGCCAAAATCCCGGGCAGTTCCTGTATCCAAATACTAAAGCCTATCAGGATTCAACAATCAAAACTGCCATGGACCCAATTATTTTCCTCCTTGGTTTAACACACCATTTAGAGACAGAGCACAGAGAGCAGCTAGGCCAGGGAAGCATAGCACTTCTCCAGGCTCTCAGAATAGCTGAGGACGCAAGTCTGTACGATGCCTGCTTAACAGGAGCTGCGTATATTCAGTAAGCACCCATGCTCATCAGCAGTTCTAAGAATACGATCTAAGAGTGATGCTGGCTTTAAAAGACCTTAAGGTGACATATAGGGGCAATGTCAATAACCTGACTAATGCTTAGCAGGCATCTTGGGGCTCTTGTAAAAATAGTCTCTATTAGTTGACTCAGTAACTCCATGCAACTGGACCATTTAGAGAAGTGATTCAAAGAAACCTGATCTCTCTCTCTCTCTCCCTCTCTCTCTCTCTAACAATAGTTAGAGGTCTGGAAGACAAGGAGAGATATAATAGGATTCAAGAGATGGAGCTTGGAAACAGGAATCTGTAGCTTGTACAATATGAAGATGCCAAAGCTGAGATAGGCGTTGTTTCCTTTTGACTCATTAGGGTGTCCGCCACCCTACTCCCAAATAAATTCGCGTGGAGGTTTATTCTTTCTTATGAATGCTTGGCCTTAGGTTGGCTTGCTTCTAGTCAGCTTTTCTTTAATTATTCCATCTTTTGCCTCGGGGCATTTATCTTTCTCGATTTCTACATATCTTTTCTTCTTATTCTGTGTCTGGCTGTGTGTCTGGGTGGCTGGCCCCTTCTTTTCTTGCTCCTTGAATGTTTTCCCCCAGGTTTCTCCTCCTATTTAATCTCTCTACCTGCAAGCCCTGCCTTCCCTTTCTCTTGCCTTGCTATTGGCTGTTCATCTCTTTATTAGACCTATCAGGTGTTTTAGACAGGCAAAATAACACAGCTTCACAGAGTTAAACAAACACAACCTGAAAGAATGTAACACATCTTTGCATCGTTAAAACTAATGTTCCACAGCATAAATGAATGCAATGCATCTTAAATTAATGTTCCACAATAAGCTGCCTACGATGGAGCAAGGAATCTTCTTCTTGGGGAAGGCCAGAGGCATGGGCCATTGGTGGTAGCTACTCGCATCTCCTGCCACCTTCAATAGCATCTTCATTGTCCTCCCTCCAAAACAAGAAACCTGGGAAGACTGAGAGCTCTCAGGGATGTGGTAGGCAAGCCAAGAACATTCTGGTGCAGAAGGCCTGAGGGATATTACTGACTTTGGAATCACTGGTCCTATTTCCATTATCTTGTCCTAAAAAAAAAAAAAAATCAGTAATAAGATGCATACATTGCAGTCAGTACTCACTGCTCCGGTTTGAATATGACTCACATGTTGGAAGCTGAGTTCCAGTGTGGTAGTTGTGAAAGGTCATGGAACCTTCACTGGTTTGAGCTTAGGGCTGGAGAGATGGCTCACTGGTTTTGAGAGCACCCCGCTCTTGCAGAGGACCTGAGTTCAGTTCCCAGCATTCCTTTCAGACAGTTCACAACCATCTGTAACTCCAGCTCCAGAGGATCTGATGCATCTGGCCTTTGAGGTCAACTGTCCATATACTCCATACATAAACACACTCATACACATAGTTAAAAATAAAATATATGTTTTTAAAAATTTAAGCCTGGGCTGTGAGATGATGCATGGATGAAGACTCCTGCCCCCAGGCTGAACAATCTGAGTATGATGCCTGGAACCTACACGTGGAAAGACAGCCATCCCCCGCAAGTTGTCCTCTGGGCCTCAACCCCTGTGTCTCACCCCACACACTACACACAAGGCCTTGGGAAAGATAAAGGTCACCAGAGGCATCACCCTCAAGGAGGGAGTAATGCTGGTGATTAGTTCCCATCGGAGAAAGGCAAGAGTCACCCTCCCCACACAGGCTTCCTTTCTCCCCATCCAATTGACCTCTCCCAAAATGTGTGACCACGAACCCAGACTAGAGCTGAAGAGAAGCGGGCCATGCCCATGAGCTACATAGACTTACCCAGCTTCAACTATTTTACTATAGCAATGGAAAAGGGACTCATAGATCCCTTGAGAGTTAGATGGAATAGCGGTGCCTACACAGGTGCTATTTCTGCCCTCCTGTCAACTACTCTGTGAAACTGCCTTTAGTAGCTCATTTTTTTTGTTTTTCTTTATTTTTTTTTTTAAGAAAACAAAACTATCTTTTTTCATTATACATACCAATCCAAGTTCCCACTTCCTCCCCTCCTCCCATTCCCTCCACCTACATCTCCCCCCCCCCCATCCACTCCTCAGAGAGGGTAAGGCACATTGTTTTGGGGAAGGTCCAAGGCTCTCCCTACTAAATCTACATTAAGCAAGGTATCCATTCAGAGAGAATAGGTTCCAAAAAAAGCCAATACAAGCAGTAAGGATAAATCCCGGTGCCACTGCCAGTGGCCCCTCAGTCTGCCCCCAGCCGTTCAACTGTGAACCATATTCAGAGGGTATAGTTTGGACCTATGCCTGTTCCTTTCCAGTCTGGCTGGTGTTGGTGAGTTCCCATTAGCTCAGGTAGACTGTTTCAGTGGGTGTACCCATCATGGTCTTGACCTCTTTGCTCATATTCTCATTCCTTCCACTCTTCAGGTGGACTTTGGGAGTTTAGTCCAGTGCTCTGATGTGGGTCTTTGCCTCTGTTTCCATCAGTTGCTGGATGAAGGTTCTATGGTGATATTTAAGATATTCATCAGTCTGACTACAGGGCAAGGCCAGTTCTGGCACCCTCTCCTCTATTGCTTAGGGTCCTTGTTACTTAGATTTTCTACATGAACTTTAGTTGAGGATCATGAACTACAGGCTCAATATCCTTTGTGTACAGCTAGTATCCACTTATGAGTAAGTATATACCATTTTTTTTCAAGACAGGGCTTCTCTGTGTAACAACTCAGACTGTCCTGGAACTCACTCTGTAGACCAGGCTAGCCTCAAGCTCACAGATCTGTTGCCTCTGCCTCCTGAGTGCTCAGATTAAAGGCTTGGACCTTTTTGAGAGCTGGTTGGTGAGATTAAAGGCATATGCCAGCACCGCCCGGTTTAATATCTAATTTTTATACATGAAAATAGCCTAAACTTAGTGTGGTTCATTTACTCAGGTTTGGATATCCAGGATTTCCACCCTCACTTTCCTAGGACCCAGGAACCTCCCACTGTCTCATATAACCTTTTACTCTTCAGTCCAACCAACACTTACTGAGCCTTCTCTGAAACATGGAAAATATAGGGAGAAATCTGAAGAGGCAAAACAAAGGAGCAAGGGTTCCGGACATTGGACGGCTTATAAGAAAATGAATCTACAGGCCCCTGTCATCCAAAGGACTGGGCAGAAAGCCCCATTGTGATGATGAACTGGCATGTGATGAAGACATGGGAGAGAAAGAGAAACGGATCTGAAGCTACGCTGCCACCTGGGGTGGGGCCCTGTGATGTTTGGGCCTGCGCTGCTGCTGAGGCCCATGTCTGGGTCCATAGCCCAACCGTAGCCAGGGTGTGTGATGATGTCCATAGCCTGTGTTATCACTGAAGGCTGTGTGGATGCCTGGGGTCTAGGCCACCACCTGAGGTCACATTAGTGTCAGAGGCCATGATCTCACAGGGACCATACTGATCTGATTGGCCCATGCTGCCACCCAGGGCCATGGTGATGTCCTGGTCTGAGCTGTGGCCCAGGGCCATAGCTGGTCCTTGGTCCTACTGCATCCTGGGTTTGCACTGATGTCTGTGACCCGTGTTACCACCAGGGACCATGGGAGAGCTGGCCCCCGTGTCTTGTGCACCAGAGAGTTTGTTCCCACCCCTTGTCAGCTACCTCAGTGGGAGAACTGGCCCCCACTCCTGGGAGAACTGGCTTCAGTGGTGTGAGCATGAGAGAGCTAAGCTAGCCCCAACTTGATGGCCCTGGGAGAACCGGCCCCCCCACCTTGTCAGCCACTGCAGTGGGAGAGCTGGCACTGCCATTCATCTGGGGAGGGGTTAGCCTGGCAGAGGCCCAGGCTAACCAACTTAGCTACCACCCAGGCCCACATCCAAGGATTTGAATTGACCCACTCCAACATCTACCCCATCTATGACCTTCTGGAGCGTGTGAAGGTAGCGGTCCTGTGCAACCGTAGCTGCAGGAGTTCCATGACCTGAGAAAACAGCAGGATATCCCAAAGGAGTTTCAGCGGGGGTCCAGTATTGATGGTGTTCCAGAAACCAGAGGCCCTGAAGCAGACCGACTACTCATTGCAATCACCACTGACTCTGAGCAGAAGGGTAGAGTGTGTGACACACTGTAGTTCTCAAGGCCACTAGGACGAATGAATATGTGACAGAGAGGCAGGGAAGATGGAGGAGCAAAAAGTTTTTTGGTTTTCGTTTTCAATTATTTTTATTTTCTTTTTGGGGGAAGTCTACAAGAGTATAGGGAGGGCATGGAGGCCTGGGAAATGAGTGGGATTGGGGTGTATGGTGTGAAATTTTCAAAGATTCAAAAAACATTATACTAAAAAAAAACCTCTGAAGAATCTACTCAAAAAAAGGAAGGAAGGAATAAGGGAAGAAAGGAAGGAAGGAAGGAAGGAAGGAAGGAAGGAAGGAAGGAAGAAAGAAAGAAAGAAAGGAAGAAAGAAAAAAGGAAGGAAGGAAGGAACAAAGATTACTACAAAGAAGAAAGATGATTCCTGAAGAGGTGTGGAGTCACGGACGGGAGCAGTTCCTGGTGAGAGGAACAGAGGCGTAGGTCATCTTTGACTGAGTGCTGCAGGACAAGTTGGGGTTAGAACGAGACAGAAGCGGCATCCATGGTACTTCAGAAGCTGAGAAACAGCCGGATCATTCTGGGGACATTTTGAAGATCTTATTCATTCTTTTTTTTTTTTTTTTTTTCATTTTAGTTAAGAAGAAAGCATTGCCGCTTTAAAAAGCAAATGTATTACACTCCATTCCACATAAAGAGAAATCCACAGACCTCAGGAGAACATTCGGTGATTTTTAAGAACTGTGTATACCTGTGCCATCACCATGCTAGTCAAAACAAAACACTCCAATCACCCAGCAGGCACCCTCAATTAGCCCCGCCCCTCACCACCACGCCAGCCCCCTGATGTGTGCCACTTTGTGTCTGATTATTTTCTTACAGTGTGGTGTTGGGGACCCACTTAGGCCTCCTGAATACTAAGTAAGCAGTTTTCCCCTGAGCTATAATCCAGCCCATTACGTTTTTTGTTTTGTTTTGTTTTGTTTTAATATGGGTGATATTCTCATACAGAAAACAGACTTGAAGCTATGGCTTCTCCCACAATCAACGCACCCACGGAGCCTTTATGTTCAGACCTTCCACATGAAGAACAGCTGTGGAGTTTATAGGCACTTCCTCCTGATTGTCGAGCATCCTGGTGAACTTGAAGAGACTATTTGCAAAGTTTTTGGAAACAATGTTTTACACTCCTGAACACAGCGCCTTCTATCTGGCCCTCCCTGCTTCCTCCTGAGTAAGGTTACAGGAACAAGTCCCCTGCCAAAGACAAGGGTCCTTCATCCTCCCAGCTGTGATAAAAGAAAGAAAGAGGCCCAAAGAGATTCTGCATCTTCCATTCACAACAAGCTAAAAGCTAAGGAAGGCTGGGCACAATCTAATGTTACTTTGGAGGAAGAGGCTGACTTAAGCTAAGGAGTTCAAGATCAGTCTCTCTCTCTCTCTCTCTCTCTCTCTCTCTCTCTCTCTCTCTCTCTCTCTCTCTGTGTGTGTGTGTGTGTGTGTGTGTAAGAGAGAGAGAGACAGACAGACAGAGTCTCAAATTAAAAAAATAAATAAGCGAGTGAGGTTAAGAAACCAATTGGAAAGTTGACATAAATATTACTTATGTACTTACATGATAGCCCATAACCATTCCAAACTCGAGTTCCAGGGGGTCTGACACCCTACTCTGAATTCCAAAGACACCAGGCACACACATAGTATACATACATGTCTGCAGACAAAACACTCCTATGCATAAAATATACAAATCTCTTTTTTTTTAATTTTTAAAGAAACTAAGTGATAGGAAGAAATTTGGCGCCCACCCTGCTGCATCTTCTATTTACGACAATTTCCCTCTCCAGTCTTGCAGCTCAACCCCAGTCAGTGCTTTCTTTACAAACCAAATCGCTCTGGTAACACTAATGACTAGCCAGGGGGCCACCCGGGTGAGGAGGCCTGATCCACCCTGAGTCACTCACTGTCCAGGTGACTTCCTGTGTTACCGCTGGGGAGGGGGGGCGGGAGCTGGCTTTTCTTCAACAGCAGAATTTGAGATCCACCAAGAAGGACCTCTCAGAGGCAGAGGAACAGAGAAGAGAGAACAGACAGGAGGGAAGCATTCACCGCGTGAGGCAGTGTCCTGGAAGAAAAGGATGCATTTGTAGATGAAGGCGACTCACCAACAACTGCAGAACTGTCCTCAAATTACTACACACCCCGGACAGAGACTCTTAAAGACTTCCACTGATTCCAAACAGTACCAAGGCTTTGGGGAGAGACTGGGGCATCCGTATGGATCAGCTTCTGCTGTAAGTGATAACGAGCAGACAATGCACTTGTATACCTTCAACATCCTACAGGAAAACATGTCGGAATGAAATTCCCACCTAACCAGCCATGACCAGAGCGTAATGGCATTCAATGCTTTGTTCTGCTTTGCTCTGTCTTGTGGTTGTTGTTTGATTTGGAGAGGGTCTAGATGTGTAGCTCCCCAGGTTAATCTCAAACTTGGGATCCTCCTGCCTCAGCCTAAAGGTTGGGATTATAGCCCGGCTCCCTCCCATCCCTAACTCCTCTTTTGTGTTCTTAAAGGAAGGGTAGGATCTACCAGGATGAAGGAGGGGTCTAAGAAGTGAGCCCCCCACCCCCCCTAGATTCAAGACACTCTCCAGCCCAGTTAGAGAGAAGTGCCCACTCTGAAGATGGGCCTGTTGTGGTGACAGAGAAGAAAGACAGATGGACAAACTGTTAAAGAAAGGGTCTCCCCAAAGGAAAAAAATGATAGTAATAAATTGTATACTATTAGGGACACTTAAAGGGGAAGCTGATGTTTGGAAATAGTTATAAGAATAGGATAAATCATCAGTTGTCACATAAAAATCTAACCACAAAGATTTTTGAACCTGGTGGCTCCCACTTGTCATTCTGTACTCAGGATGCTGAAGTAGGAGGATTGATGTGAGTTTGAAGCCAGCTTGAGCAACATAGTGAGTTCCAGGAGAACCTGGACAGAGTGTTCAGAGTAAGACTCTCTTTCCAACAAACAAAAACTTATTATTGTGGTAGGAAGGATGGTGGAGGTTTAATGAAAAGGAGAGAGCTGTAACCGCAGCAGGGTATAGGTCTGAGCCTTGAGGACCGTTTCCATTGTCCTAGTGACAGAAACATCACTGCTGCTGCTGCTGACTGAAGTAGCGGAGGCTCATACTGAGAGGGAACTGTGACCTATGAGGGCAGATTCTCTCCTTCTGGACAAGGGGCGTAAATGGTAATGCTAAAATGGAAACATAGAGACAGGCACCAAAAGCAAGGTTTTAAAAAGTATGGACACCAATGGGCTGGAAAGATGGCTTGGTGGTTAAGAGCACTGGCTGTTCTTCCAGAGGACCTGGGTTCAATTCCCTGTACCCACATGGTGGCTCACAGCCTCCTGTAATTCTAGTTCAGGGCATTTAACACCCTCTTCTGCCTCTGTAGGCACTGCACACACACACACACACATGCACACACACACACACATATATATATACATACACACACACATGAAAAACAAAAATACAAACAAACAAACAAAAAAACCCTTCAAAAATTTGCTTTAAAAAGTATGGAGGCACGGGGGCTGGGGAAGATGGCTCAGTTGGGAAATTGCTTGCCACTAACCAGGCCAGAGCCCTATCACCCAGGTAGAAGCTGGTGTCTGTGGTGTCAGTGCTGGGGGAGGGGTGGAAAAGAGACAGGTGTATCTCTGGAGCTCATTGGTCAAGCCATCTATCTGAATGGGCGAGCTCCGTGTTCAATAATTGATGTTCTCTGCAAAACTAGGGTGAAGAATCATAGAGAATGACACTTTGATTGACTTCTGGCCTACACACACATATACACACCACACATACTTGTGCACATGCACCTGAACTCTCACACACACACACACACACACACACACACAGATGCATACACCCACACACGCCCCCACACAAGAAAAAAAAATCCAAAGAAACAGCTGACCTGGGAATGGGATGGGTTTTAAAGGGAGACACGGAAAGACTCGGGTAGGGCTGCTGTTTTGTTACAAGCTTGGAGAATGATTTTACTTTTTTATGTGCGTGCACAAATGGAAAGAAGGCAATTCTCGAAAGAGAAGGAGGAAAGTTGCTGGCTGCCTTTAGTCTTTAGGTGTCTGGAGACTAGAGTGCTTTTGAGTAATAACCCAGGATGGGAAACACATCCAAACCCCGCCCCCATCCTGCCAGATGCTGTGATCTGCAGGCCCTCAGGGCAGTGTCTACGCCCCTTCAGGGACTCAGCTGGCCTCTGGATCTTTGAAACCGGTCTAGAGGTCATTGAAGGCAGACTGATTTCTCTTGGCGGCTTCCTGGGGGAACAAAGCACACAGGCCAGCTCCAGCCCTATCTTGTTTAGCTTGTGAAAGCAATGCATAGGTTGCCAGGCTAATGAACTAACTGTTATATTTAGCTGGAAAGATAATGTAGCCCTAATGTTTGGATTTATCAAAACCAATTCCAGATGGCACACGAGCTGCAGAGAGAGGGCCATCTGGTAAACAAGAGCAGGGCTTGTTTCTTTCTTTCTTCAAGGTGAAAGGTGATAAATGTCACAACTTCCTATGTGAGAAATTCATCTCTGCTGCTGGAAGGATGGTCCTGGGCCTCACATCTTATCGGTGTTCATCCAAACACCTGGCCCACTGTGCTCCTTCAAATAGAGTCAGCTGGCTTTGAAAACCACCTAGTGCGTGGGGAAAGGTTTCAGGAGACCCTGCCTTCGGTGGATTTCAGTATTTCAAACATGGACTTCAAACATATACTCCTGGTGACAGAGGTAGGCATTAATAAAGCCATTGAACAGGCCCTACAGTTATGCAGATTCCTTGTGTACATAAACCAATAACATCAGAAATTATGTTTCTTTCTAAAAATGATTTAAGCCTCTGCTGTTATTGTTTTGTTTAGCTCAGTGGGGGGGTGTGTTTTGAGTGCACTTTCTCTTTGACAAGGTGTTTCTGGCATGTTCTTTTGTCTTCGGTTGTTCCCTCTGAAACCAAGTACCCTGTGCCTGGATTTATTCATCACCTTCCCACCCTCCAGCATCTCTTCCTCCCTCCCTCTTCCTCTGCCCAACTCACACACAACCGAACCAGTAAAATCTTCTTCAAACATTGCTGTTTACAGACCTTTACAGCACAGAAAAGCCACCGCCTCTCCAGTGTCTAGAAGACACTGCACAGGTTGTTGTAAAATGACATCCCACCCCCCTCCCCTTGCTCACCTCTGCCCCTCAACCTCAGCCCCCCACCTTCCCGGCTCCAAGGACTGAAGTCGCTTTTCTTCTGCAATCGGCTTACTAGCTTTCTTCCCAAGGGTCAGACCCTGTTCCATGTTCTCTGGAGATAAATGCCTGGTGCTAAATTCAGCAGGAAGGAGAGAATTAGAGGCCAGTCTGGTCTACAAGAGCTAGTTCCAGGACAGGCTCCAAAGCTACAGAGAAACCCTGTCTCGAAAAACTGAGGCGGAGGCGAGAAGGGGAGTGGAGGATTCTAGGTTAAGTACATTTCCAAGTCTGCTCTAAAACTGGTACTATTTGCATGGATTTTGTGTGTCGGTCATCCTAGAGGTTAGGCTACACAACACTCCCTCTCACTACGATGTTGTCCACGTCCTAGCCCCCAGAGCCTGTGACTGTCCCGTCTTCCATAGCAGACGAGTCTCTGCAATGAAACCAAGGATCTTGAGATGAGGAGTTTATCTAGTTTATATCCTGGTGGCTCCAGAGAAAACACAAGCGTCCTTACAAGAGGAAGAAAATGATATGAGGCCAGAAGAGAGGCAAAGGAGGGGAATGCAGAGGAGGGGTGGAAAAGAGGGAGAGAGTGAAAGATTTCAAAGAAGCTACACTGTTGGTTTTGAAGATGTAGAAAGAGGTCACATGCTTTAAGATGCCAGCAGCCTCTGGATGCTGGAAAAGACAAGCAAGCAGTGGCTTCCAATCCCAGAGCCTCCAGAAGAGCCAGTATCCCGATCAGCATCAGTAAGAAACTAGCATAGCTTCTCTGCAGATCCCCCTGGTTCTAGTCTCGGGCTATCCTGTGGGATCTCGGTGAGATTCTACCTGGCCCAGAAGCTGAGGCTAATGACTGTTAAAAGTTGTCCTACGTACATCTGTCACTAGTCACATGTGAGCATTTATATTTAATATATTTAAAGCATATATATAAAATTATATTTAAATATAATTATATTATATTAAAACATAGTGAAGCATTCAATTCTTGTACCATCCATGTTTTAAGTGTTAATACCTCCGCGTGGCTGCTGAACTGGAAAGCTAAGACGGGATAATTCCATTGTCATGAAAAGTTCTCTTGGGCAACATGAGTTGAAATAGAGCGCACACGCCACTCCGTAAAAATCTACTGCCCCAGATCATCGAGATGGGTTCAGTGCTTAAGAGTTCTTGTCAAACCTGATGACCCGCATTTGACCCAGGATCTGCATTATGGGAAGAGAGAATCAAGTCCTTAAAGTTGTCCTCTGGCCTCCACATGCGCTCCATGTATACACACCAATAAATAAATGTAATCCCCTCTAAAAAATCTACTGAGCCGATCGAGTCAAATGAAGACACCCATGGAAGTTAAATCTATGACAGTAATAACTCAGAAGTTTTGTGTCTTCATTCTAAAGGGGATGTCCATGGTGCCGTGAGGTCTCTGGCAGCAACAGCGTCAGCGCGGGAATAGCGTTCGAACCCAGGTGGATCCAGTTTTTCTGGCTCCTGTTGTACTTTAAGGTAGCGTAGTGCCTCGGGGCATCTCCAGGCTGATGAAACAGGACTCAGAAGGACCATAAGCTCAAAGAGGGACCTCTCAGAACACTTACTCTTCCCAGGCAGGGAGAGCCCTGGGAGCTAGGACTCCCTTGCATGGGAACTCTGGTCCACAGCCAGCAACCCTGTTCCTTCCCAAGTTCAGAAGTCTCGTTCTCTAAGTAGAACTGGGATCAGTTGGTGCCTGTGATATAATGCAGTGATCTGTGTTTTCCCAATGGATAGCAAATGCCCTACCGCTTCCCACACTGATTTGAAACGCCCCTTGGGTGATGCAATAAATTCCCCGGTTTAAGGGGCGCTTTTCCGGTTCTCTCTCCCGGCACAGCTATCACCCTGCTCTAACTGCTCTAGTCTGGCAGTTTGGTTTGCAATCTGGCAGGGCGACTCTCCCCTCGTTATCCTTGCTTTTCAGTATTTCTGCCAGTTCTTGATACTTTTCCTCTCCCCGATGGGCTTGGACTCAGTTTGCTAACTTCCCCCTGTATATCCGGGTGAAATTCCCATTGGAGTTTGCAAACTGATGCGCTAGCTCACTGCCAATTTTAAAACACGAGAGCTCTTATTCGGATGTCTAGTCTCGTATTCCCTGAAAGCTGTACGTTTGTCTTCATTGGTATTGTAAGTCACTTCCATGGCATTTGTATCAGAACAGCTTTTCTCAACCTGTGGGTCGCCACCCGTTTTGTGCCGCCTAAGACCACTGGAAAACACACGTATTTGCATTACTATTCATAACAGCACAATTACAGTAAGAAGAAACAATGGTAATAGTTTTATACCTGGGGGTCACCACAACATGAGGAACTGTATTAAAGGGTCGCAGCAGTAGGAAGGTTGAGAACCACATTGCCGTAGAGGAGTAAAGAATAACAGCGAAGGAAAATTCTTTCTTTTTCTAATTTACTTACAGAGGTTGGAATTTGATGGACGTTGCGTTCTATATTATACAGTCTTCTCTTCTTTAAGTTGCTGGAATCTTCCATTCCAGTGAGAGGTTTCTCAAGGATGGACTGCCCTGGACTCCGGGGATAAACCCACAGGGTGCAGAGTGAGTCAGAGCTCGGGTAAACTGTACTTCTCCGCCTCCTTTTAGGACCCGACCCTCTTATGTTTTCAGTAATGATTCTTTATAAGTTTCTTCTTAGCCTATTTATTAAGAATTTTGTCTAGTCAGAGTTGTGTTAGCCTTCTAGAATGATAAAGGCAATATTTTTTTTTCTAGGAACCTTTACCTGTCTTGTGAGTCTAGGAAAAGTTTCTTATTACCAAAGCAGAGAACTTTGCAATGGAAGATTTTTGTTTGTTTGTTTTTGTTTTCGAGACAAGGTCTTTCTACATAGCCCTGGTTGGCCTGAAACTGACTGTGTAGACCAGGTTGTACTTGAACTCACAGAGATCTGCCCGTCTCTGCTTCCAGAGTTCTGGGATTAAAGGCGTGCACCACCACATTCAGCCTAAAGGAGGGATTTTTCACTGACTCTGTTCCAAAGCAATTGATCTGTTGTTGGCTAAGTTCTTTCAAAGTCACTGTTGGCCATGGTGCTCTGAGCATAGGACAGTATTAATCCATAAACGCTAATGAATTTCTGATAGATGATATGGCTGGATGGAACTTGAAGACATGCCCCTGAAATCAGAAGTCGCAAGACAAAAAGGTGTGTGGTTCTCCGTCATGGAATAGCTAGAACAGGGAATGGGAGGTGGTATTGCTTATCAGTTATAGGATTTCTGTTTGGCTGATGGAAAAGGCTTGGAAAGTGTGTTGAGTTACTGTTCCCAACATGTCTACTTAATGTGGTGCACGTGTGCGTGCATGCATGTGTGTGTGTGTGTGTGTCCTACCACAATATAGCATTCAGAAATTCCCATAAAGTGATTTTTGCTTTTTAAAATGTCACTTTGGTCATTTATAGTTCCCTAGAATGTGTTTCATCTAGATGTGAAAACTCTTGATGAGAAATGACAGTGTTGTCCCTCTTCTTAATTTTACTTATTTATACGTCTTTTTCTGTCATTTATTCTGAGCTTTCAAAGTGTATCTGTTTTCCTCACTAACTTCCTCAAATAGCCTTTGGCTATATTGATTAGATTTTTTTTTTTCATTTGAATTAATTCCTCCTACTTTTACAGAGATCGTTTGTGCATGTGTTCATGAGTGTGCATGTGTATGTGTGTGTGTGTGTGTGTGTGCGCGTGCACACGTGCCTGTGTGTGCAACAGGGGACGACCTTGGGTATAGTTTCTCAGGCTGTTGCCTCACACCAGCCTGCAGCTTTCTAATCAGGGTAAGCTGGTAGACCAGCTACCTCAGGGACCCACCTATCTCTGCTGCCTCAGGGTTGGGTTACAAGTGCACAGCGCCACACCTGGCTCTCCTGAGTGGGTTCTGGTTGTGAATTCCACCTTATCAGCAAGTAGTGGACTTGCTGACTGAGCCATCTCCCCAACCCTTCACACATCTTCTTCAAGAAGATTCTGTTGTCGCTTTTAAGATTCTGTCTTTGTCCATTTCATCTTAACTTAAAATCTGTTTTATGTTAGCAACTGTTCATTTCAAAGGAGTTAATGATGTCAGTAAAAATGTTTTTTTTTTACTCTAGAGATAAACAATAAACGTTTATTAGTGACTTAATCTTTTTGCTGCCATTATACTTTCCCTATTCCTAACTCTACTGCCCGTGGCCTGAGACTTTGTGGTCATATATGTATGTTCCTGGTGAACCATACCGGAATTTTTAACATGTACTGATGAGTAATGCCTCTTAAATTTTTTAAAATTACAAGTGTGGGGCATATACCATGGCACACCTTGGAGATCAGAGGTCAGGTAGTGGGAATTTGTCCTCTTTTATCAGGTGGGTCCTGTGGACAGACCTCGAGTCTTTGGTCTCCATGGCAAGTGCCTTCATGTGTTGAGTTCCCTCCCTAACCCTTAATGTGTTTTATGAGTGCTCTAAGGTCAACTGAAAAGAATGTACATAAATATATGTCTGCAAATATTCATATAGTTGTGTAAATATATTCTACTATTCATGTCTTGCTTGAATACAGAATTAAATTTTTTTCTGTTTAATCTTAGCTTTTTGAGAAAGGTTTGGATGATGTTCTAATAAACTTGTTATTGCCAATGTTTCTGGTGTATTTTAATATGTATTAAGACTATTTATTATATATAATTAAGAGGATAAAGATTCATGACAATATGTTTTTGTGCTAGACAGAAACATTACCATCACAAAACAACTTTTTTCATTGTAATACATTTAGCTTAAATCTCATTTTATCTGATATTAATATTGTCATGTCTACTGTGTTTACATTTTTAATCTATATAAATTTATATGGGTACTTGGTTTTTAAAATCAAAGTATGATATGAGACTTAAAGCAAAATCTCTTTGCTTCATCCATTTGCCTCCGTATTTCCTCTTCCACTTATTACTCTGCCTCCGCTGGTAATTGCTTCCATATTTCTACATAATAATCTTCCATTACTATCTCCTGAATTTCATTTTAGATTCAACCTCTTTCCGGGGTGGGACATTTGCTAGTTAGGGCTCTTACACTCCCCTACCCCACTCCCAGCTTCGTTCCTTGCTCTTCTTAGCAGAGCTAGAATTGTTGATATCTGCATTTGAAAGTATGATTCATAGCTAAACTACTTAATATCCTTTCATTATTTACTCTTTTCCATGTAACATCTGCTCTCTTGGCTGTTAATAAAGCTCTGCTTTTGCTTGGTTTAGGTACTTTTCCCCACCCAGCCTTCCTCAAGAAGGGTACGTGTTTCCTTAGCACCCAGCAACTCTCTGCCCACCTGCCATTGGTTGAACCTGAGTGTCCCCCCTTCCCCCTGGGTTTACCCTTCATTCCCTGTGTTGAGCTCAGCACTTGATCCCTTGTCTGTTTCTCTTGGTTTGCTCCCTTGTTTTGGTGGACATGACCAGACTCACGGGGACAGGCTGTTTGAGAGAAGCTTGGTTGCATGTGTTTTTTCCTAGTCTTCATCTGAATAGGAGTTTGGGGGGAATCTGGGGAGTATTTTTGTGTTGGAAAACATTTTTCCCCCAGGATTTTTTTTTTATGATTTTTTGAGACTGGGTTTCTCTGTAGCTTTGGAGCCTTTCCTGGAACTAGCTCTTGTAGACCAGGCTGGCCTCAAACATACAGAGATCTGCCTGCTTCTGTCTCCCGAGTGCTGGGTTTAAAGGCATGTGCGCCATCTCTGTGTGACGACTATTTTAACTTGCTTTCTATTGCTGTGATAACCAGCCTGACCAAACGCAAGTTGGAGAAGCAAGTGGTCTTTTGTTTACTCCATGAGGAATTTTCTCAAATTTCTTGTTGAGTATTTTCAGTTCCCGTCTTCCATCCCCAGTTTTATTTGACTGAATTTCTCAAACTTGCTATGGCAGTTTTTAATTTCCAAAGAAATTAAGGGCAAGGTCTACCACACGCTGGACAAGCACTCTAACTGAGCTAGCTCCTCTATCCCGGTGACGACTGTTTTGTTGTTGTTTTTGTTTGTTTGTTTTTCGAGACAAGGTTTTGCTGAAGTTTTGGGGCCTCTTCTGGAACTAGCTCTTGTGGACCAGGCTGGCCTTGAACTCACAGTGATCCGCCTGCCTCTGCCTCCTGAGTGCTGGGATCAAAGGCTAAAGAGACCCTATTTACTATTGTCAGGTACCAGCATTCTTGGAGTCAAGCACAGGAAGGGGACAGGTCACACCTTCTCTACCCATAGGATTCCTTTAACTCTGCGTCTCTGTTCCTCATCTGAGCCCAATGTTTCCCTAGTTAATTTGCCATCCAGTCTTCTGCCAAGGCTTCTTTAAAGCCCCAGCTGGACCACACATAACCTTTCCTATCATATTTTCTTCTTTCTCCTCACAGCAACCCCTTCTCTGCATGCCCAGAGCGGTGCTTCTGGTGTGGGCTTTGTGCTGGTTGTGACGGAAAACTGCCTGTGTCTGGCTTCCTGGGCCACTAAAGGCACATTAGTTTCTTCTGGGTGGTGAATCATTTAGCAATTAGCTGTCTAACTGTTTCTGTTTTCTAAGTTGTTTTTGTAGTTTACCTTTATCGTTATAGATGTGTCTTATTATATATTTACACACACAGAGATATGTTTTACATACACACACACACTGTCAGTGGGATGACGCAAGCGTAGGGCACCTTCCCTCCGCTGTGTTTAACTCAATGCTCCTTGTCTATTAGTATCTGTTTATTCCCTCTTTATTTGTTTCTGCATTTTCCAACTTTAAATATATCTTTTGTTCAAGGTATCTTTTCCCATAACAATAACTGCTTTAGATACTTTGCCGGGTACTTTACCCATGTGTTTTTTAATTATGTTTTGGGGTGAAAGTACTGTTCATGCGTCGTGTGCTCTGTTATTCACAAAACATTGTTAATTAGGTAGCAGATACATTTATTTGCTGGGATTAATGATAATATAAAAATGAGGTTTTTACTCTGCAATTAATTATGTTTTACTAGCAAAATGTTCCCCCTCTTTTCCAGATGGCGAGGACACATCAGTTCCTCTGCTGCTGGGCTTCTACATTTATTTTACTCTTTTTCCCTCCAGTTACAGCTGTGGCACTCACTTCCATGACTGCTGCTTAAAAACCCAGTTCTGAGCCGGGCAGTAGTGGCTCACGCCTTTAATCCCAGCGCTCTGGAGGCAGAGGCACGCGGATCTCTGTGAGTTCAAGGCCAGCCTGGTCAACAGAGTGAGTTCCAGGACGATCAGGGCTACACCTGGCAACCCTGTCTTAGAAAAACAAAACAAAACAAAGCAACACAACCCAGGCCTGTTCTTTGTAATCGTTCACACTGTGTGGAAGAAACAGAACTGTTTCTGTGGTCCTGAGTTCCCAACAACAGCCCCTGTGCAATTCTAGCTACCTTCTGTATTCCAGGGATTGACAGAAATAACTTTCTTATGTTATTTCTCTTCTTGGTCTGTTTGTTTTAATGATTCCTTTGTGGAGAGGGGTGTCTTAGTTAGGGTTTCTATTGCTGTGATAAAACACCACTGCCAAAAGCAAATTGGGGAGGAGAGGGTTTATTTGGCTACTTCACTGTTCAACACTGAAGGAAGTCAGAACAGAAACTCAAACAGGGCAGAAATTTGGAGACAGGAGCTGATGCAGAGGTTGTGGAGGGTGCTACTTACTGGCTTGCCCCTCATGGCTTGCTCAACCTGCTTTCTTATAGACCCAAAAGACCACCAGACCAGGGAAGGTACCACCCCCAATGGGCTGGGCTCCCCCACCAATCACTAATTAAGAAAATGTTCTACAAACTAGCCTATGGCCTCCTGAGTACTAGGATTAGGATTAAAAGAGTGTACCACCATGCCTGGATCCACTAGTCTGCTTTCTATTGTTATGGCAGATTACCACAGACTGACTAACTTTTTTAAAATAAAGTTTAACATAATTTCTTTATTGAATCTTTGGGAATTTCACATCATGCATCTCAATTTGGCTCACCTCCCAGTCCCGCCATATCCTTCCCTCCCCCCTGCAGAGCCTCCCCAAATGAAAATTTAAAAACATCAAACCAAACCAAAACAAGCAAGCAAAAAGAAAAATAAAAACAAAAGAACAAAATCAAAACAACAAAAAAACAAGCAAAAAGCCCTCTTCACTCCTCCATCTTCCCCACCTCTCAACACCTCTTCATTCTTTTAGTGGCGTTGGGAGCCCCGACAGGATAATTCTTGAAGAGGTTTGTGTAGCTCGGGGCTCTGGAGGCCAGGAAGACTCTGAGCCTGGCACTAGCGTCAGCTTGACCCCTTCCTGATGATGCAGCGTGGCATGCAGAAGGCATGAAGCAACAAGACAGAACAAGTGTGCCCACTAGAGCTCGCCTTCCCAACAAAGCTGCTCCGTGAATAGCTGAATTAATTCTTGGGAGCTGAGACTCCACGACCCAGTCACCTTCCAACATTCCACTTGTCTAGGAACAGATCTCTGCCGACCGCACATCAGAAAGGGGGTCTGTCATCTAGTACAGCGTACCGCACCAGTGAACCACCAAAGCCCAAGTCATCCAGCCTGAATATAGACTAATGAACAATAGTTGCTCAAAGAAGAAATACAAACGGTCAATAAATACTGCAGAAAGTGTTCAACATCCTTGATCAGGAAAATACAAATGCAAACTGGTTTGAGACTTTCTCTCACCCTAAACAGAAAGGCTATAATCAAGAGATCAAATGCCGGCCGGGAAGAGAAACGGAGGGATCCTTTTTCACTGTTGTGGGAATGTAAATCTGTGAAGCCACTATGGAAAATCTAAAAATAAAACGACCCTCTGACCTACTCTTGGGTCAAATACCCAAAGGACTCTAAGTCAACATACCACAGAGCACAATAGCTGGGAAACGCAGGCAGCCGAAATGCCCATCAACGGATAGAGAAAATACATACACATGATGGAATTTTGTGTAACCATGAAGAAAAATCACAGCTTTGCAAGAAAATAGATGTAACTGGAACTCATTAGGTTAAGCAAAACAAGCAAGACTTAGAAAGACAAATATTCCCATGTTTAAAGACTGCATGTTTTTGCTTATATGTGGAACCTACATTGAAAATGGTCTGTGTGTGTGTGTGCGTGTGTGTATATATGTGTGGAGTTTTCTTTGTGTGTGATTTGTGTGTGCATATGTATGTGTGTGCATGTATGTTCACATGTGTGCATATGTGCATGCATGCTCGCGTGCGTGCACATTTGTGTGTGCATGTGTGTGCATGCGTGTGCGTGTGTTTGTGTGTGTGTGTGTTTGTGTGTGTATATGTGTGTGTTGCGTGTGTGTGTGATGAGTTTAAGAGAGGGCAGCAGAGTACATATGACTTGAAAGAATAGCTTGCCTGGGAGCAAGCTGGAAACCAGCACAGTGGGGCAAGGGACAGTCGAGGAGGGGAGAGCAGGAGAACAAAGCATGCAGACATGTATGTATGAAGATGCCATGGTGAAACACAGTCTTTTGTATACCAACTGAGAAAAATCAATGATGATTTTTTTTTTTTAAATCCCGCTTGTCACAACCAATATGTACTGTGTGGTTGTGTTTCTACCGTGTGATATTTAGGCAGCTCCTCTGCACTACTTCCTTCTTGGACATGCCACTCTCCATCTTTTTCCTGCTCAGATCACAGAATCATATCAGCTAGCGTGGCTATCAGCTACATAAAGATGTCCAGTGAGCCAGGCATTGTAACACCTGCACTTAATCCCTCTGCTGCATACACACCTCAGCTTCAAAGATAGGCATTTTCTCAGAGTAAAGGGTTGGGAAAAGAGTTTTCAGTCAAATGGACCTAAGAGGCAAGTCAGTTTAGCTATCCTAATATCTAACAAAATAGACTTCAAACTAAAATTAATCAAAAGAGATGAAGAAGGGCATTTTATGTTCATCAAAGACAATAAATCCATCAAAATGAAGTTTCAGTTCTGAACATCTATGCCTCAAATATAAGGCCACCCACATTTGTAGAAGAAATATTACTAAAGCTTATATTTGTTGTGTGATGTTTTACTCTTTTGGCTCTTTGGGGGACCCGCCACTCAGTTCCCAAATAAATCACACATGAAGGCTTATTCTTAGTAATAAATGTCCGGCTTTAGCTTGGCTCGTTTCTTGCCAGCTTTTCTTAAATTATCCCAACTACGATTTGCCTCTGGGCTTTTAACTCTTTCTATTTCTGTATACCTTTAGTTACTTCTTCCTCTGTGGCTGGCTGTGTAGCTGGGTGGCTGGACCCTGACGTCCTCCTCTCCTTGTTCTCTTGTTCCTTTTCTTCCTCGGTTCTTCTTCTATTTTCCTTCTCTGCCTGCTGGCCCCACCTATCCTTGCTCCTGCCTCACTATTGGCTGTTCATCTCTTTATTAGGACCACTAAGTGTTTTAGACAAGCACAGTAACACAGCTTCACAGAATTAAACAAATTCAGCGTGAACAAAAGTCACACACCTGAAAAATAATATTCCCCAACATAAATTACACATCAAACCCCATATATTAATAGTGGGAGACTTCAACACCCCACCCTCACCAATGGACAGGTTGGCCAGACAGAAGCTTAACAGAGAAATAAGGGAACTAACAGATGTTATGGCTCATATTGACTTAATAGACATCTACAGAATATTCCATTCAAACACAAAAGAATATACCTTCTTCTCAGCACCTCATGGAACCTTCTCTAAAACTGACCACATACTCAATCACAAAGCAAATCTCAATAGATATGAAAAAATTGTAATAGCCTCCTGTATTTTATTGGATCACCATGGTTAAGGTTAGAGTTCAACAACAACACAAAGTATAGAACACCTTCAACACATAGAAACTGAACAACTCTCAACTGAATCACCACAGTGTCAGGGAAGAAACAAAGAAAGAAATTAAACACTTCCTGGAATTCAATGGCAGTCAATCTGCATCATACCCAAACTTATGGGACACTATGAAAACAGTGCTAAGAGGAAACTTCATAACACTAAGTGCTTACAGAAAATAATTTGGGGAAATCTCACAGTAGTGATTTAACAGCATACCTGAAAGCGCTAGAACAAAAAGAAGGAAACTCACCCAGGAGGAGTAGGTGTCAGGAAATAATCAAACTCTGGGCTGAAATCAATAAAAAATAGAAGCAAAGAAAAAGATACAAAGAATCAATGAAACAGAGAGTTGGTTCTTTGAGAAAAATCAACAAGATAGACAACCAAAGAATGGATAAAGTAAATGTGGTACATGTATACAACAGAGTATTACTCAGTAGTCAAAACAAAACAATGACATCATGAAATTTACAGGCAAATGGATGGAACTAGAAAAACATCCTGAGTGAGATAACCCAGACCCATAAATACAAACATGGTATGTCCACTCAAAAGTGGATATTAGTTAGCTGTAATGTAAAAGATAACTGTGGCATGGGCAGCCCATATGTGGCAGTTCTGTTGAACTTGTCCATATTGGGTTTCGTGGTCTAAGCTGGTGAGGACGACTAACCACATCTCTTTCTCAGCACTGCCAGGGCATAAAAAAGAAGAGAAAAGATAACCAGATTATAATCCACAACCCCAGAGAAACTAGGTAACAAGGAGGGCCCAAAGAAAGACACATGGATTTCCCTAAAAAAGGGAAAAATAGAAGAGATTTCCTAGGTAATCTGAGGATGGGGGGGGGGTGAAGGTGTGGGAACATGAGGGATTGGGTTGAGTGGTTTGGGGGTGGGACAGAGAGAATAATGAAAGAGAGATCCTGATGGGGAGGGCAGTTTGGAGGTTAGGTAGAAAGTTGGTGCCAGAATGCCCCCAGGAACCTACAACAATGACCCTAACAAAGACTCCTAGCAATAGTGGAGAGGTTGCCTGGACTTTCCGTCTCTTGTAGCCAGATTGGTGACTACCCTAATTGTCATCAGGGAGCATTCATCCAGTAACTGATGGAAGCAGATGCAGAGATTCCCAGTTAAGCACTGGACCAAGCTCCAGGAGTCCTCCTGAAGAAAGGGAGGAAGTGTTTTTACTAGCATTGGGGAGGTGTCTTGGTCATGGCAGGGGAACCCACAGAGACAGCTGACCTGAGCTGTTGGGAGCTCACAGACTATGGACTGACAAGGAACCTGCATGGGACCCATCTAAGCCCTCTGCATGTGTGTGACAGTTAATTAATTTGATCTGTTTACGGGATTCCTTGCAGTAGGATCAGGACCTGTCCCTGGTGCTTGAACTGGCTTTTGGGAACCCATTCCCCTTGCCCATTCTTGATGCTGGGTGAGGAGCTTGGTCCTACCTCAACTTGATGTGCTAGGCTTTGTTGATTCCCTTTGGAGGCCTGACCCTTTCTGAAAGAGATGGAAGAGGAGGGTGGGGGGTACAAGGGAGATAAGGTGAAGGAGTGGGAGGAGAGGAGGGAAGGAAAATTGTAGCCAGTATGTAAAATAAATGAAAAAAAAATTAATAGAAAAAAAAATCCCTTTATGTCCTGCAGGCAAAGTGAGCCACTTTGTCCTTGGTTTACTGCGTTTGTCTGATTCCTTCTCTTGCTCTCCAACCCTCTGCATCTATTCTAAGTCAGACATCCTATCATTTCCTGTTAGTCCTAGTCACGGTGTGGCTTTGAATTTCCGATCACATCAGCTATGTCTTTGTTCTGCCTTGCCACATTTTTGATATTTGTACCAGCAACAGGAGCATTTTCAGCCTGTCTCCCCATCTGTAAAAAGAGCATCACATCGGTCTTACCTGAAAGGAGATTTGATAATGAAGTGCCTTTCATACTAAGTGCTTAGCAGAACATCTTGTACCAGAGGCTGTACTGGGGGTGGAGATAAATGGAGGACGGGACAGAGAGCAGCCTAGGCATTTTTTTCTTCTTCTTAAACACATTGTTCCAAGTCTGACTCGGTAGTTTTGATGTTTGCTGCTGTGTTTTGAGTTTTTAAGGTAAACGTGTTCAGGTTCCATGATGGTGATTGCAATATCCTAAGCTCTGGAGAAGAAGAGAAAGACAATAACCTGCTCACCTCGAAGGTAACACAAGAGGAAGACAGCGTGAGGACGGAGCACCCATATGGGCCAGTCTCAGCGCTGCCCCAGACGGTCTATCTTTTCACCGTCCCCACATGACCGCGCTTCTTCACTATTATGAGCTACTCTGGACATTTATTTAGAACAGTGGCCGAGCTGTCACGTGGAAACACAAAAATCCAGGACAGCAAAAACAATGCTGAATAATGAAAGAATGGCTAGAGGCATCACCACCCTGTACTTCAGATCTACATAACAACATCACTGTATTGGCATAAAAACAGACATATTGATCAATGGAAAGGACCTGAAGACTCAGACATAAGTCCACACACCTATGGAGACCTAATTTCTTTTTTTTTTTTTACAAAGACGTCAAAAATACATATTAGAAAGAAGACAGCATCTCTAACTAATGTGCTAGTCCAACTGGATGACCGCATGTAAAAGAGTGCAAATAGATCCATATCTATCACCCTGCATAAAACTCAACTCCAAATGGATCAAGGACCTCAACATAAAACCAGATACCCTGAATCTGAATAGACTAGAAAGTGGAAATAGTCTTGAATCCATTGGCACAGCAAGGGCGTTCTGAACAAGATGCAGATAGCACAGGCACTAAGACCACCAATTAATAAATGGGACTTCATGAAACTGAAAAGCTTCCGTATGGGCAAAGAACACCATCATTTGGACACAGTGGCAGCCTACCGAATGGGAAAAGATCTTTACCAGGTATATATTTGATGGAGAGTTAGGTATCTAAAGAATATAAAGAACTAAAAAACAAACAAACACTGGACATCAAGGAAGGAAATAACCCAGTTAAAAAATGTGGTCTAGAACTAAGCGGAGGGTTCTGAAAGGGTGAGACCCAAATGTTTGAGAAACACTTAGAGAAATGTTCAACATCCTTAGTCATCAGGGAAATGCAAATTCAAAGTACTTTGAGAGTTCATCTTACACCAGGAAGAATGGCCAAGATCAATAAAACAAATGACAGCTCATGCTGGCAAGGATGTGGAATAAGAAGAACACTCATCCTTTGCTGGTGGGAGTGCAAAGTTGTACAGCCGCTATGGAAATCGGCGTGTCAGTTTCTCAGTAATCAGGGAATCAGAATCCAGCTTTATCACTCGGGCAAATCCCCAAAGGACTCGACATCTTACTAGAGAGACACTTACTCATTCGTGTTCTTTGCTGCTTTATTCATAATACCCAGAAATTGGAAACTTCCTAGATATCAGTCAACTCATGAATAATGAATTGTGGTACGTTTACATGATAGAATATTGATCAGCTGTTTAAAAATGAAATTTACAGGTAAATGGATGGAGCTGGAAAAAAAAACTCATTCTGCATATTTTTTGACAGGGTAGTATTGGTTGTCCTGGAACTCACCACCTAGACCAGGCTGGCCTTGAACTCACAGAGATCTGACTGCCTCTACCTCTCAAGTGCTGCGATTAAAGGCATTGCACCACCGTGCCCAGCTCACTGGACATCTTTTCTTCGCCGGTAGCCAAACTCACTGATGTTAGCCTGTAGTTGGAAGCAGGTTTGCCCACTCGGTATTTTTGGATTTGAGTCAGAAAGTGTGAATTGAAAATGAGCCCCACTAGAACATTTAAACAACTGACTTAATCGCACTAAAGCTTGTTTTCCTCTGCAAAGAGAAAGAGTTAGAGCAGGCATGCCCCCGGAGTATTGGGGCTCTAGGTTAAATGTCTGTTTTTGCAGAACTAGTTTGGTGAGTAACAACCAAGAGGTGCAGCCTAACTCCCTCAAACTCAGGCTCTCCTGCCTGGTAAACACACAATCACTGAACTCCCGTCTTTTTTAAATGATCACATTGACTCTTTCTTTCCTCAGTGCTTGGGACTGAACTCGGGGCCTGGCACATCAAGGCAGCCACTCTACCACCCAGGTATGCCTCTAGCTCTTTCTACCATTTGCCAGTGTGTTCTTGCTTTAACTGAGCCATGACACAGTCTCACGTATTCCTCTTGACCATGATGGAATTTCGTGTCTCGTACACCACTGTGTTCCAGACCAGACTGAGCTATTAGTGGGGTGAGTCAATGGAATGGCTTTTATCGCTAAATTTGGGATGAGGAGTCTTGACACATATTGCAGTTCGCGTCAGTTGTCGACTTGCTACACCTGGGAAGAGAGAACTTCAAATGGGGAAATGCCTCTATTGAGCGTGCCTGTGGGGCATTTTCATAACTGCTAATGGATGTAGGAGGTTCTAGCCCACTGTGGGTGGTGTCATCCCTAGGCAGATGGGCCCCAGGCTATATAAGAGAAGTTGCTAAACCTGTCAGTGGTGGCGCATTCCTTTAATAATTCTAGCACTCGGAAGGCAAAGGCGGGCAGATCTCTGTGAGTTCGAGGCCAGCCTGGTCTACAGAGCTAGTTCTAGAACAGCCAGGGCTGCTACACCTTGCCTTTTGCCTTTAAAAACAAAAGCAAACAAACCAAAAATTTGCTCGCTGTGAGCCTGCAAGGAAGCCCATAATAGAGTTCATCCATGGTTTCAGTTCCAGGCTCCTGCCTTTAGTTTCTGTCCTGATTTCCCTTGATGATGAACTGTGAGCTGGAAGGTGAAATTATAGTTTTCCTTTTCTCCTCAAGTTGTGTTTTTGTCGTAGTGGGTACCATAGCAACAGAAAGCCAACTAGAAAACCATGGCTCCATCAATGGGTGTATACAGTGAAGGGAAGCTTCAGGCCAACCAACTAGCTCATGCACAGAACTAAATTAACTATGATATATTAAAATCCTCTTTCAGAAATCATCTATGCACCACAGAACGTATTTTAATGTTCATTAAACATGTCTTATCACAGAGAAACTAGGAAGTAAAACATGGAAACCCCTGTGTCTTAGTTACCATTCTAGTGTTGTGAGGAGACACCATGACTGAGACAATGTATAACAGAGGAAGATATTTAATTGAGGGCTTACTTTCAGTCTCTGAGGGTTAGTCTGTGACCATCATGGTGGGGAGCATGGAGCAGGCAGGCTCGGTGCTGCAGCAGTAGCTGAGAGCTCACATCTGGTCTGCAAGTTGCAGGGAGNNGAGAGAGAGAGAGAGAGAGAGAGAGAGAGAGAGAGAGAGAGAGAGAGAGACTGGGCCTGGTGTGGGCTTTTAAGACATCAAAATCCCACCCCCAGTGGCATACTCCTCTAAGGCTGTAGGGCCTCCAACAAGGCTGTAACTCTAATCCTTCCTAAACAATTCACCAGCTGGGAAACAAATAGCCAAATATTTGAGCCTATAGGGCCATTTTTTTATTGACGTCACCACACCCTGTTTGCTGCACTTCAGTCCGTTCCAATGAGAGTCAGTTTGGGGGATTCATATTTTGTCTGTGGCAGGGATGATGACCCTGGTCACTCCTGATGCAATAAAGCACCACAACTCCAATAGTAACCATAGCATCCCCAGAGGCCACAGCTACAAAACACTTTTTACAAACTGTCTCCGCTTCTCATTTCTGCCCTACTTTGGTACTGTGTAAGAAAAAGAGGAATTTGGTAAAATGTAAGTCTGTAGTATACATGTTGCACCCTCTGGACTGGACAGGCAAACCTGGAAACGTCCTCCATGCCATTTCTCTCGACCTCAGGTGAAAGAAGGGCACACCACATGCCAAGCTCCCTTCCCTTCTTCTGTCCACACCACAAAATGGCGCACAGAATCATGCCCGAGGGTGAGCTTTGTTCGCCTTTGTTCAGGCCAACAAACCAGGCATTGTCTTTGCACAGTCATTCGGAGCGCTAAGTAGTCGCTGAGAATGTGTAACCAGACGTGGCAATTACCACAAGTGCCCCTTTCCAGTCCCTGGTTCAGCCGAGTGCATTCCCCTCATTCCCGCTCTTGCCTGGTTTTGCCGGCCAAGCTGAAGGCTCGGCACCAGCTGTGTGTTAAGACAGCATCTGTTATGTGGCTGGAATTCAGCAAAGGTGGAAAAATAATGATGACTTGTTCAGCTAGTCTAGGGGCTCCGTGTTGTGACGGCGCTGTGCATAGTTCCACCTGCGGACTAGAGGGAGGGCCTCTGAGGAAGCGACTCTGGGTGGAACAGGGAGTAACTCTCCCTCCTGAATCCCAACGCTCTGGAGGCAAAGGCAGGGGTGCAGCCAGGTCTAAAGCCAGCCTGGTCTACAAAGTGAGTTCAAGGGCCATCCAGGGCTACAGAGTGAGATTCTGTCTCAGACAACCCAGACAAAACAAAACAAACAAAAAGCAAAACAAAGACGGTGGCCCATGACTAATGCCAGCTCCTGTACACAGGGGAACGTGATGCTATGACAACCACCTGGTGCATCATTCTAGAACCTGACAAGAAGCGGAGGAATCCGCAGGCAACGAGTCCCCCGTTTGCGTGCGGAGAACTTTCCTGCCGGTCACTCTGCACCTTGGCTTTTGCAGTGGTTTCTTGTGTTTCTCCCAGGCTGCCGAGCCCACGTCTGTGAGCTGGACGGCAATGCCAAACCTGAACCTGGGTGTGACATCCTCTGCCCCTGGCCTTTGGTGCCAGACTGGATCCTTCTGGAACCCACAGGTGGACGCCAGGTGCCAAAAGGAACTGGGAAATCTGGTGAGTGATCTCCGTGTCTGTGTCTCCCTCCAGAGCTGGTGCCAGAGTGTACATGTCTTACCTTTCCATTTCTCCCTCTCACAACTTGGCAGAACAGTTTTGGATGGAGTTTGAGAAAATATACCAAGAATCTTATATGTGTTCATAGGCTTTGAATTGCAATTCTATTTCAAGAATTTCTCTTAGGAAGTTGAGTAGCCCTCTTTATATATGCACGGGATACGTCCCAAGACACCCTGTGGGTACCTGAAATGAATGGTATGCATACTGTATTTTTTTTTCCTACACGAAATGATTAACTCTGTGTGTGTGTGTGTGTGTGTGTGTGTGTGTGTGTACTTGGTCTGAGTGTATGGAGCATGAATATTCAGGACAAAGACACAATTCCTTCATGCCTCACAAGGGACAAAATAAGCCATTACAAGATTTTTGTCACTTCCCAGCTTCAAATTGGCCAACTGTCCAATAGGATTTTCCACTGACTATTTTTGGACTGTGGTTGACTCTGAGTAACTGTCACTATAGGCAGAGAAAGAGAGGATAAAGCAGGACATCCATGCTGGTGTGTCTGGTACTCAGAGCCTAAGTGATTCGAAATAAACTAACAAAATAGGATGGGGGAAATAAATTACATTATAGTCAAACAAGCTATTAAAAATTAGCTCGTAAAAATATTCAGTGTTGTAAGAATGTTAAAAATAAATGAAGTGAAAAGAAGCATGCCACCAAATAGTACAATTTTAATTACATTTGCATATAAGGAGATAAAGAAGCAAACCAACATACCAGGGGGAAATGGGGATGTCAATATAGCAAATGTTACGAATTATTGGTAAGAATTATTGGTAAATACTTCTTAATTTTAGGCTTTTTATATTTTATTTAATAATTACATTACTTCACAATCAAAGGAGTTTTTTTTTAAAGCCCCTTTTCATTGTTAATGAATTGGATCTTTTCTCAAAGCTTGGTTAAAATGCATAAGTTGCCTAAAACTCCATAGTCAAAAGCATGGGTTTGGGGTCGTTGTAAGGAGTCAGTAGATGAAGGCACGTGTCACCAAGTCTGATGACCTAAGTTCAATCTATAGGAGGAAGGAGAGAACCAACTCCTGCAAGTCGTCCTCTGGCTCCTCATGTGCACTGTGGCACCCCCCCCCCCACACTCACAGAGGGAACACGAAACTAAACTAAAAACAAAAGCATAGGTTGCCAGATGGATCTGGCCTCCAGCCCTGCGTCTGCTACCTTCCAAAGGTGCAATCAAAGAAGGCGTGGTCAAATAATGACCCGATGCCTCAACGTCTCCTTCACCATGAAACAGTTATGACAAACGTTGTTTATTACACAGCATGTAAAGGTTTAATAAGACATGCAAGGAAAGTCCCAGGGATGGTGCCCAGCAGATGGTAAACACGTGCTAAATGGCTGCAGCCACCATGCTCTGCTGCTGACGACCTCTGTCGTGTCAACACAGGTGGTCCCTTGATGGATAGCGATCCTTGGTATCGACTAGCGATTGCTCATCACCCAGCACTTCTGCCCACTACCAACCCTGCATACCCAAATCCACACAGGCTGGAGTCCCCTAGACAAAAACTGTGGACTCCACACAGAGTGAACTCAGCCTCTTTTAAATGATCTCTTGATTCCTTAAAGTACCCAATACGACATCAACGCTTTGGAAATGGGTGGTCTATTATCTTGTTTAGGGAAGAGTGATGGAGTCTATACATGCTCGTATAGTGTTGGTTCTTTTCAAATAGTAGCCATCTGCAGTTCATTGAGTTCATAACCAACTGACGAATTGCTGGCTTTCTTGTAGGAGAGGCAAGAGGACTTGAGAAGGGGCGAGGTGAATCACCCAGGAGACCCAGGGCTGGGGGTCAGCCACACCACTGGGTACTGAAGAGGAGAGAAGAGGTACTTTTGTGTCTCAACAATATTCCTGTGGGGGGGAAACTGCCCCCGCTTCCAGCCTTCTGACGCTTGATATTCGGAGTAGTTGAGTGTCACCGTCTAATTTCCTGACTGCTCAGAGTCAAGCTTTGTGGTCCCAGCTTAGCTTTGCATTTAATTTCCTCAGGCCTTTGACACAAGCAAAGCACTCTCAGTAAGAAAACGGAAATAAGAAGAGTAACTGCACAATGTAGTACGCATGCCAATCTCATGACGTCACTGGCAGCCTCATTAAAATACGTGTGTGCGTGCAACAAGACAAATAAATATTTTTGCTTACAAAGGCCTGCGGCAGCAATAGAGTCATATTCCAGGGATATAAAGAAAGCCATGCTTACTTTGTCCATGCCACACTGTGATCCCTTAGTTACAATTTTGTGTCATGTCGTTCTGTCAAATTTGGCAAAAGATATCATTCTTTCGAAATATTAAACAAATGCATTTGTCTCAGTACTAAACTTGCCACCATTTCTAGCTCTGCCATTAGAAAAAGTCACAAAACGAATGGTCCAAAGCCAGGAAGACCTTGTCTTAAAACATGAGTTAGTTTGCAAATATCTCAGCAGAACTAGAGATTACTCAATGTGGAAAAATCGTCATTTTGGCAAATTAAATTTCTGTTTAGAGCTATCTGAACCTTATCTGGCTTTCTTCTTCTTCCTTAATAGTCTCTTCTCTCTCATCTCTTAGGTGTCCATCAAATGGCCTGATTTTTTATTTATATATTATGCCATCCTAAGGATGCTCTTTATAGGGACTCACAAGTTCTAACTATTTGTTTTAAAAGTCATTGTATTTAAAAACCACAGCATAAATAAGCAACTCACAGAGAGAGGAGGGATGCAACTACGGAAAGAAACACCAAAATGGCAAATTACAGTTTGAATAGTGTCTTTTCTGCTCCCTCCAAAAACACACGCTGAAGCCTGTCTTTGAGTTTCCATTGCTGTGAAGAGATACCATGACCAAAGCAACTACTATAAGGAAAACGGTTAATTAGGTTGGCTTGTCTTCCGGTTTCAGTCTTATCATCATGGTGGGGAGCATGGTGGCATGCAGGCTATATCTTCATCAGAAGGCAACAGAAAGTTGACTGTGACACTGGGAGTGGCTTGCACATAGGACAACTCAAAGCCCACCCCTACACTGACACACTTCCTCCAACAAGGCCACACCTCCTCACAGTGCCCCTCCCCTCGGAGGCCATTTTCTTTCAAACTGCCACAATTCTCTTACCCCATTACCTCAGAAAGTGACTTTACATGAAAACAGAGGACTTCATTCTCTAAAGTGTGCTCTGTGAAAAACATGAGTGTCATGGTTAGTCAATTTTGATGGGATCTAGAGTCACCTAGGAGATGATTTTGGCCAGAAAGCTGCTGGGATGCCAGTGTCCAGCTGTCTCCACTCCGCCTCTGGTGCAATGCAGCCAGCTACCTCCACTCTTCTGCCAGCACGACCAACTGTGTCACTTCAAACTGCGAGCCAGAATAAGCCCTCCTTCCCTGGGTTGCTCTTCTTGTCTATTTTGTCAAATGACCAATATAAAAGACCGGTCTATTTGGTTAGACAAACACTCAGCATGAACACATGACAACTCGGTCTACTTCCGGTTGCTGATGCAGACCACCTGACTTTGGTTCACCTGTACAGAAAGGTTGTTTTAGTTCATAGTTCTGTAGATTACCAGTCCAAGACCTGGCGGGGCTAGCTGCTGGGCTTCTGATGAGGACCTGGCGCTGTTTGGATTATTGGAGGAAAATGAATGGGAAGTGATTTGGCAGAAAGAAAGCAGGGGTGAGGGGGGTAGAGGGGTGGGGAGTGAGGGATGGGGTGGAGGGCTGGGGAGTGGGGGTGGGGAGGATGCTTTCTAACAGCTCAGTCCCTGACAATTTCACACGTGTGTATAATGCCCGCTGACCACCCTTACCTCCCTACCCTCCTTCCTACAAATCCTTTCCCCATATTCTCGTCTAATCATTTTGTTTTATGACCCACTGAGTTTAACCAGGGCTGTCTGTGTGACCATGGAGCCATCTATCCACTGGAACACGGTGGGCTCGCCCGCAGGTGTGTAACTAAAGATCACATTTTCCCTTCTCCAAGAATCTATCAATAGCCGTAAACCTATCAGCAGTAAAGGGTAAGGCCTCCTTAGCTCCTCCCCTTTTCATGTCCGATTATTTGATGGATTGTCTATTTTGTATAGGCCTGGTGCTGGTAATTCCAGTTGTGAGTTCATGATTCTACAGTTATTTCAAGTCTCAATGTCATCTCCCAGTTTCTCACCCTATCTTCTACATAAATAACTCATTCTTATCGTAACTAACCCATCCTCTCAGGTCGTAATTCCTTCATGGGCTTCAGGTCAGGGGTGGAGTCCCTGAGACCAGAATAACTCCTTTTTTATTTTCTGTTGAGACAGGGTCTCTCTTTGTAGCCCTGTCCAGTCTGGAGCTTACTATGTAGACCAGGCTGGCCTTGAACTCACAGAGATCCACCTGCCTTTGCTGCTATCTCTGCCTCCTGAGCGCTGGGATCAAAGGCATCTACTACCACACCTGGCCTAGCATAGTAAGTCTTAAGGCCCCATGATCTGTCTGTATCCCTACAGTGACAATGGCTTTTCAACATGAGCTTTTCTGAGGACAAGCTATATCCAGACCATAGCACTCTCACCCACTGAAATAGTCACAGGCCACTCTCTGATCTATGCATTAGGGACCCCAATGCCAGGGTAGCTTCTGAATCGAGAGGCCAGGTTCCTGACTCACACTCCTAAGTCATTTCTTTCTCTCTTCTCAAGTCCTGGAAACGATTTAAAAACTGCTTAAGGTATTGCTTAGTGTTGAATTAAAAAATACACTTAATAAATATATGTTATGTGATTACAGTTTCTAGTATACCTTAATGTAGGATTTTCTACTTTTCTTAGCAATGAAATCTCATTAAAATTATCACTCACCCTTTAATCCCAGCACTTGGGAGGCAGAGGCAGGCAGATCTCCATTAGTTCAAGGTCACCCGGTCTACACGTAGTGCTCAAAGCTAGTCAGGGTGTTACAGTGAGACTCTGTCTCAAAAAAAAAATCACTCATATTCTCAGACTTATGTAACATCGAAAACCAGAATTTGTAGGTGAAAAAAGAGAAAGGAAGGCAGTATTAATAATACTCTGATGCCCTAGAAACACCCAGGAACATCTGGTGCCTCGAAATTCTATGGAATGTCCATTACTGCTCCAGAGATTCCACAGAATGTCCAGTACTGTGGTCCTCTAGAGACCCTATAGAATGTCCAGTATTGTGGTCCTCTAGAGACCCCATGGAATGTCCAGTACTGTAATCATCTAGAAACACCATGGAATGTCCAGTACTGTGGTCCTCTAAAAACACCATGGAATGTCCAGTACTGAGGTCCTCTAGAGACCATGGAATGTCCAGAAAATCTTGCACAATTGTCAGGGAACCTTATGACTCCGAGGAACACAGTTTGAAAACCAACTCAGATTTCAGTTTTATCTATTCAGTATTCAATGGCACTGGATGATTTTCTCATAGCTCTCTTGCGTCTAAAAAATTGGTGGTTATAAAATTAATTTTAAGGTTCCTTTAAACAACTGGTCTGCTGAGTTCCTACCTTGTCCTTAGTTTTTGGAAATTTCAAAATGGGTGGTGACTCTTAGAAGTGACATATACTGCTGCGTGGTGGTGGTGGTGCACATCTTTAATCCTAGCACTTGGGAGTCAGGGATATCTCCAATCACATTTAATCCCAGAACTCTGGAGGCAGAGTCAGTCAGATCTCTGAGTTCAAGGCCAGCCTGGTCTACAGAGTGAGTTCCAGGACAACCAAGGCTACGCAGAGGATAAACAAAAACAAAACAAAAACAAAAAGCGAATAATAAAACAAAACAAAAAGGAAATGGATATGTTGAATCCATATCCAGATCTTAAATTTTTAGCTTCTCTCCCTATTGATTGGCTTCCCCTGCATTGTCTTCTCTCTATAGAATGACAGAGCTAAGTTGAAAACTGTGCCTGTTTAACAGTTCCGTGCACAGTACCATTACAAATTAGAATATTTGCTCTTCTTCTTCTCCTTCACCTTCTTTCTTCTTCCTTCTTCTCCTTCTCTTTCTCCTTTTAAAACAAACCAGGCAGCTAGAAACAGTATGCTCTAATTCAAGATGCAGTTTGGTGAGAGTAAGCTGCCTTTGCCTTTTGTGGTTCTGGGTTATGCTTCCAGACTTGAAAGGCACTGTGCCTAGCCAGTCATCCTTGTTCGTTTCCCTTTAACCCTTTCCCTCGGTCCCAGCAATCTCAAGGAGCTGTTCATAGCCCAGAATCAGGATCCGGTCAGTGCCTCCCATCAGTCATGGCTGGCCTCTTGACCTGATTTTGTTGGTCTTCTTTTCTCAACGGTTTCATCACAGAACAGAAGCCTACGGGCATGGACCAGATGATGGGAATGACAGCAAGTTTATGTGAGAGGACAGGAATTCTACAGCTCCCCAGCTCAGCATTCAAAACTCACAGTTCATCGTTGGTACTTCATTCACCGCTTTCTCTTTGCTACAGGACACCTTTCGAGAAGTTTTGAGATGGGAGCCACTGTAATTAACCAAGAACTGATCAATAGCCCCGGTGAGCTTGCTTCACCGCTATTGGAGTCTTGCCGTTCGTTTTTAAATTTGACTGTTGTGGTGTGCATGTGTGTGGTGTATTTGTGGGTGTGCATGGCTGCAGATGTATGCTGGGGGTGTCTCTGTCTGTCACTCTCCACCTTATTTTTAGGGGTAAGGCTCAATCTTACCTGAGTTCCCTCATTTGGCGAGACTGGCTGGTGAATGAGCTATGGAGATCCACTTACCCCCCCCCCCAAACACTGGTAGCTTTCGGATGGGGGCTGGGCATCTCGACTCAAATCATCACGCTTAAGCAGCAAATACAGCACCCACTCCCCATGCCTGAATCCCTTTTGAAGGGATAAGCTTGAGTATGCCAGAAGCTCCTCTTTAACGGGTACTCTGATAGACAAGTCTCTTTCTGCTGTCACAAAGTAGATGCTGAGCCCCAGAGACCCCTCTGGTCAGGCTCCTTTCTGGAGCTGTATATACTGCAGATACCGGGGGCACAAACACCCACTGAAGTGTCAATAACGTCCGCTCAAGGTTTCCAAATGATTGCTTTGTACACTGCAAGTTGCTCTGAACTTAAAACAGAGTTCTGGTTGGGTGTGGTGGTGCATGCCTATAATCTCAGCAGGGGAAGGCTAATCAAGCGGATAGGAGTTCAAAGCCACCCTAGGCTACAAAAGGATATTCTTTTTGGAAAGCCAAGATTTGGGATGTAGCCCAGAGATAGAGTACTTGCCTAGTCCCGAGTTTGAGCCCTACCTACCCCATAGAGCCCCACCCCCAGCCTCACCCCCCACTAAACCTGTAACAGTACAAAACAGAATTCTGCTTTTTCTTTTATTAATTGGGATGAGTCTCAGGATGTTGGTGAGGTGGCCCTGAAATGCCAAGTCCTGCCTCAGTTTCCTGAGTAGCTACGTGGGCAAGTGTAGGCCACCTCACCCAGTTTACTGTTTTCACGTCTACAAAACCCTTTTCTATGAGCACAAGTATGGCTTGACTTCGAAATCCATGGTGAAATGAGATTGTCCTTCTGGCTTTCTCTTGGGAGGGGTGCGGTCACTTTAAGAGGGATTAATACTTTTCTGAGTTTGTTCTTTTGCAGACTGCATTAGTCATCCCAAGAGTGGATTGGTATAGAGCTAGGCTGGGTTTGCTCCCTCCTGCACACACCTGCTTGCCCTTCCCTTTCGGGCATGTGGTGAAGCAGCAGGATGATGTCACGCTCTTGGACTTCCCAGCCTCCAGAACTGTGCGCCAACCGATCTGTTCTTTAAAAACCACTCAGTCTACACCGGCATTATGAAATGATCTTAGGTGGTTCTCTTTTTGTTTTCAGCCTTAGCCAGCTAGGAATGCCTAGCCTAGCTGCTTACAGCAATCCCTTGCTTGGGAACACAGTTGTTCCTAACACCACATGCCTTCTCCTGTGTGTATTTTGGGGGATGATCCTGGCAAAGAAACTGACCATACCTAAATCCGTGTCTCTGGATCTGCCTTTGGGAGATCCGCGTTAAGACTACTTCCTCATCACAGATCTGCCAACACCCACGGCCTTAGAAGCACGGACAGGATGTTGGTCCCCTCCTAGGGACCACTTCTTCTTTTGTTGCCCTTTGATCTAGCTTCTGTAGTTCACACTGTCTACCCGGTCGGGTGGCTCTCTGGTTATTTCCTTTATTCCTAACGATCTGATCAGTAGTTTAAAGTGTTTTGGTCTTGATTTCAATGATCAAAGGTGATTTTTTTTTTTTTGGACAAAATCTCACTCTGGGCCGGAATTCAGATTCTCTTGTTTTTGCTTCACTACAACTGAAATCAGAGGTGTGCCCCACCATTTCCCGGGTGTCTTCTTCTCTTTTTCAGAGCTAAGGATGCGACTCAGGGCTTTGCAAATGCTATATAAGTGGTCTCATACCAAACCATACCGATAGTCCTTCAAAAATGGCTTTTAAAGGCGGGAACTTGCTGCCAAATTTATCATATTCTCCATCTGTTATTTTTACTGCGCATGGTTGGTGCTGTCTCCATACATGGCTGACAGAAGTTTGGAGGTTTTTAAGAGGATCTGCTAATCATTTTACCCAATTCTCCAATTTTATGTTAGAACACTGAGGATCCAAGAGGGTATAAATCTTCTCAACACCTAGGCCACCAGAGAAAGCTCTCTGGCCTGCTGGCCTGCCTCTCCCCCTTTCATCCTTCTCTGAACACAGTTAAACATCTTTCCCCTTATTAGATTCAATTGCCTTTTCTCATCAATACTTTTATTACTTATTTCTAATCAATCTATATCCTCAATGACTTTGAATGCTCAAATCATATCCATGCTATCTACTGCCCTATTCTGATCTGGAAAATACATTTCCCCAAATACTTTTGCAACAAAGAAAAGCTAAGAAATAAGTAAAGCGATGTTGTAATTGTTGGACAGCCTTGCATAATGAAGCTCTCCCTGGAACCTCTGCGCTTGGGTACAGATGTGACTGTCGCCCCTCATACCTCAGGAAGATGAGCTTTCAAAGGTCCCATAACCTACTAAGCTCAGGAGTAACTCACGGGCTGTGGTTTGCATGTATCACTCAGAGTTCCTGTGTTGAAAACGGAATCCCCAGCACAACAGTGTTGAGAAGCAGGGTGTTTAGAGGTGCATGGGCTTCGCAGATGCTGTCTGCACACTCCTTGACATAACTGTGATTTTAGATGTCCCTAAAAGGCCCGTGTGTTGTGTTGATGGCTTATTCCCTGATAAGCCAGGAAGTTAATGGGAGAACTTTAAAAAGTGAGGTCTAGTATGGATCCTGGATCACTAAGCAGTGTGTGTGGGGAGGAATTGATGGGACCCCCCCAACTGCTCCTTCTTCTTTCTTTGCTTCTGGCTTCCTTAGGATGAATGGCGCTGCTCTGGCATGGGCTCCCTGCCACTCTGCCATCTTACTGTATCTTACTGTAGGTCTAGAAGCAATGGGGCCCACGTATCATGGACTGAAACTTCCCAAACTGAGGAAAACAGAGCTTGCTCTTGTTACAGTGATGGACGAGTGACATATTCTGCCTTTACTGAGGACCCTGACTTGAGTCTTCTGCCTAGTCTGGCTGATCTCTCCACTCTTCCAAGTTTTCCTTCTTTATCTAAGACGGCTATTTTACCCCCTGACCTGAAATGTCAGTGTGGTATTTATTTTCTAATTCACCACCTTCATAGCTCAGTTTATTTTGTGTGCTCTATCAGATACCATTGTAGCAACTTTTCTATTGCCGTGATACAATGCATAAACAGATTAGAAGGAAGGGTTTATTTGGGCTTACAGCTCCAGAGGGGTAGAAGTCCATCACCACCGTGGCAGGGAGCATGGCAGAGGGCAGGCAGGAATGACTGGAGCAGCAGCTGAACGTTCACAATCCAGTTTACAAGTAGGAGGCAGAAAACCACAGTGGGAATGGCATGAGTCTTCTGAAGTCTCAAACCTACCCTTTGTGACACATCTTTGGGAACAAAGCCACACCCCCGAATCCTTCCCAAATTGTTCCATCAACTGGAAACCAGGTATTCAAATGTATTAGTCTATGGGGGCATTCTCATTTAAACCACCACAGATATCTAATGACAAGGGCTTGTCTCTACTCCCGTTCATATGTTGAAGTTTTACCTCCTCTCCATGGGTTTGTACTTGGAGGTAGGTTCCTTGGGGGAAGTAATTAAGTCGGGGTAAGTCAGAAGAGTGGCACCTAATGCCACCTGAAGATGGCTCAGTGGTTACTATCATTTACTGCTCTTGTAGAACTTGAAGATCTGGGCTTGGCTCCCCAAATCCATGTCAGAAGGTTCATAAATGCCTGTAATTTCAGTTCAGGGGCACTGACGGTTTTTTCAGGCACTTGCACACACGGTGTATAGATCAACAAGCAGGCAAATATACATACATGTAAATAAAAATAAAACAAGAAAACAAAAAAAAATTAGCAAGGGTGAAGCCCAGAAGGTCAGGACAGCACAGAGCACATCCTCTTCTCCTTAATCAGGCACCCAGGTGGATGTCTTCCAGACAGGAAAAACCCTTGGTAAAAACTGAATACTTAAAAGCATTCATCTTGCACATAGAGCCTCTAGAACCATAAGAAAATACATTTTGCTAGTTACACACCAGTACGTAGCTGCCAAGATCCTCAGTGGATGTCTGAAAATGCAGATAATATCCTCCCCACATGCACATGCGAACACACATATATACACATATATATGCATACAAAAACAATAAAGTCAAGCAATTATAACAACATAATATAATAGGTTCTTTAAAATTTGTGAAGCTTATTTACAGAATTTTCCACTTAACATTTTCAGGTTGAAGTTGTTCTCAGGCAAAGGCTACCTCGGAAAGGAAAAGCATAGTTCACGGAGGGCTACCACACGAAAGGTATCCAGGTCAAGGTCTTTGGCTGTGATTACCTGAACTAATGCATGGCTACCCACAGAGTTAGAGGTTCAAGTGGGGCAGAGGTAAAAGGGTTCAGTTTATGTTGGTTTTGGGTGCAAAAGCAAACATTTGGTCACTGTTATTCAGCAAACTCCATCTTTTCCCTGCTCCTGGCAATATGCTGCGAGTGTCAGCATGGTTCTGAGGCACAAGGACAGGGTCTTACCTTTCACCTCCATGCTGCTCTCCGGAATCCCTTCAGGTGTCAAGTCTTTGGAGAATCTAGCATCCCACGACCTCTTAGACCTAGTCACCAGTCCTCACTACTCTGGCCCGAGCTCTTGCTTCTCAGTTTGTCTTTCTTATCTCTTGCCTTTATCTACTATACCGAAGAGGAAATAGGCTGGGGGGTTAAGCAACAGGAGCAAGGGTTGCACAATTGATAAATAATAGAGCTAGGGTTCAGCCCCAGTTCAGCTTTGCCCTGATTTCTGCAGACTTCAGAGGACAGCTGATTAGTGCTCTCTTTCTGTCTGGCCGGGCTTACAATACTCCGAGTTATGGGTATTTATGAAACTGTCCCATGACCATCCCTCACCTGCAAATTCTCTGAGGATACACTGTGACACTCTTTCTGATATCCTGGGCACTGGTTAGCCCTTTCAATAAGACATACTGCCCTGAAAGTGGAAAACGACAGCCTCAGCGGTGACACAGGCCATTGCATCTTAGGATGGATGGGGGACTTACAGTAGGATGTGGTGGCTCTGAAGTGATGGGAGGGATTCATATAGATGAGGAGGAAGTGGTATGAGGTAGGCCTCCATGTCGTGGGTCTGATGCTAACCCATGGAAAGAGCTGGGGCGGGGACTGCTATATCAGGAGAGTGATCAGCTGTGCACACGGGACAAGCTACTTCTTCAGATTTCATTTTCCACCGTGTGAAGCAGGACAGTTAAGAGCACCACTTTATTATTATTAATAATAGCATGATCTGAAAGTTCAGTGATGTGCGCCGATCTAGTTCTCTGAGTAAGTTAACCTTCTCAGGGGAATAACTTAAAATGTCATTGCTGTTGACCAAAACAAAACCATTTAAAAGCACGGATAGACAGTGGAGAGGAGCCTCAGAAGAATGCTTACCTTGCATGTGAAAAGCCCTGAACTAGATCCCCAACACAGAATAAACTGTGCACAGGTTTAATCCTACCAGGCTGAGAGAATCAGAGTTTAAGGCTATATTTAGCTAACCTAGTGGGTTTGATGCCAGCCTGGCGTGGGTGATACCTTGTCTTAGAAACCAAAACAAAACCAAATTAAAAGACAAAAGGGGGTGGTGGTGGGACGTGCCTTTAATCCCAGCACTCGGGAGGCAGAGGCAGGAGGATCGCTGTAAGTTCAAAACATGCTATGTGTACAGAATGTGTGTGTGTGCAGCCGGGGCTGTTAGTTACATAGAGAGAGAGAGAGAGAGAGAGAGAGAGAGAGAGAGAGAGAGAGAGAGAGAGAGAGAGAGAGAGAAGGAAGAGAGAAAGAATACTAACAAATTTTCAAACACCTGTTACTATGAATTTCCTAATAAATGGATACGGAGTTTCAAATATAAGTCAACTTTACAATGGAGTTCCATGTCAAAAATCAGACTGTAAACCAGCAGGAAGCAGGGGAATGCGAGTCATTCTCTGGGCGCAGCTGACTTGAACTTTGGGTATACACAGGCTGGCCTGGCGAGCGTCCCCACTCCTTTTCCACATTAGGCTCTTAATGGGTTTGTGTAAAACACTTAAAGAGTATTTGGGATTTCCCACTCCGAGGTTATAACGTGGCTACCGCCTAACTTAGACCAGTTCATGAGTGTGTGGCAAGGAAGTAGGTGCAGGGCTGCTAGTGACAATAGATGCCCATGTCTGTGAAGCCTGGCACCCTGGAACACCAAGCTCTGCTTCATCTGCTAACTGGTCAGGCCTCTTAACATGTGGGAGTCAAGTCCCCAATCGGCGATTTTACAATACTACCTGGCCATTCTGGGGTTACTCCCGAGAACACCGGCTCTAAGGTAACAGGTAGCCACCGAACATGTTTTTGGCTGGTCCAGAAATGCGATAAAGATGACTTGATGAAACAGGGTGTAAACTGGCTAGCTGACTTGCTTCCATTGTGTTGGAAGAAGCCTGTCTGGTGACCCGTGGTGATCTCCAGGTACTAAGCACGGTCCCGGCTTTAGAGCCCAAACAGATTGTCAGGAACACAGCAACAAGCAATTACTGGGGCTGTATTGGATTCGGCCCGGCGGTCAAGTGATGCTCAGCGAATCCTCTAACTGCAACCTTGTCACAAATCGAGCCTGGAAAAGAGAAAGGAAAGGAAAACCCTGTGGGGAAATGGGGAAACGAGGGGCTCCGCGACCGATAGGCGGCGGAGGGGGAAACCGGGAGAGGTGGGTGGAGACGGAGGTAGCTCCCTTTGCCCGGTCGGGCACACCCTTTCCCCCCGGCGCGGCGTGGGTCCGTGGCCTCGCGGCCGCGGGGCTCCTCACTGTTCTCCATTCATTGTTAGCAGAGGCAGGGGCGTTCCCCGGAGCCCCGCACCTCCTTCGGGAAGGCCCCGAGGGCTCCCCAGCCCCACCCAGGGCCGGGCCGCCGTCCCGCGGAGGTCCCCGCCGCCCCGCCATTGTTCGAACCCCACCCCTGCTGAATATTCACGCGGCGCGGGCGAGAGCCGGGTTCCGCCCGCTTTCCCGGCCAGAGGAGGAGGAGGAGGAGGAGGAGGAGGCGGGGGTAGCTGCTCGCTCCTCCTCAGAAGCGCCGGTCGCTGCCCCGCGTCCCCGCCCCCGCCCCCGCCTCCCGCGGCATCTTTGTCTCGCGGCCTCGCACTCGCTCGCCGCACTCTCCGGCGCCGCCGCGGCCCCAGCTCCGGGCCGCTCCTCCGAGGCGGACGGGCGGGCAGGCGGGCGCGCGCGCACGGGCGAGCGAGCGGGCGGGCGGGCGCCGGGGTCCGAGGCGGCGGGCGACGCCCGGGGGGTGGGGTGGGGAGGCTGACGGCCGCCGCGCCATGGTGTGAGCCCCGCGGCCCGCGCCCGCAGCGCTCCGAGGAGAAGCCGCGCCGACCCCGGCGGCGGCCTTGCCCGTACGGCCCGCGCCCCGGCGCCGCGGAGCTCCTGACCGTCGCGGCTTGTCGCTCTCGGGGCGGCGACCGGGGAAGATGGCGAACGATTCGCCCGCGAAGAGTCTGGTGGACATCGATCTCTCGTCCCTGCGGGTGAGTGTGGCCGCGCCCTGGGCATCGCGGTGGCCGCGGACACCCGCGGGCGCGGCGGCCCCTTTGTCTGCCGGGCGGGCGGGACTCGTCGCGGCGCTCCCGGCCGGCGGGGACCCGGCGGGGCCAGAGCCTTTGTCACCGCCCTGCATCCCTCCGCCCGGTTCTGTCTCTTCATTTGGGGGGCCCCCTTTTTAAAACGACCATCTCCCCCTCCTCTCTTCCCAGGACCCGGCTGGGATTTTCGAGCTGGTGGAAGTGGTTGGAAATGGCACCTATGGACAAGTCTATAAGGTCGGTGTGGGGCGCCTTTGTTCCCCGTGGCGTGGAGAAACTTCTTAGGGGACGAGGGAAAGGGTGACGAGACGCTGCTTGCTGACTGGAGGCCATGCCGCCTGGCCAAAGTTGGGAAAGGGGTTTCGCCTAGCCCTTTCTTTTTTTTTTTTTTTTCTCGCTTGTGTTCAGACTGGCCTTAAAAGACCTCATTTCCTGGCTTTGAGATAAAGGAAATAAGCCACACTGTTAGGCATGCACTTTGCTTCAGCAAAATAGAAAAGGAATTTTGAGTTCGAAGATGACCAGAGGGTCTCCCCCCTTCACCCCCCCCCATTTTTCTCCAAATCTGGCCTCCACGAAGCATTTGCATTGGTTGGTGAATTAAAATTCAGTGTAGACAGGCCTTGCCTGTGATTACCCTCAACCACTGGCTGGGTCTTCTTCAAAACTGTCGTCATGCTTCTTCCTGAAGAGTGCTTTGCCAGATGACTTGACGTGGGGAGTTTGGTGTTACCTGGAACTGCTTTTCAAAGCTCTGGCCAGCCTGCCCATTTCTGGCGGACAGTATTTTGGGGAGGCTGGGGGTGGGGTGGGGCGGGTTGGGGGGGGGGAGTGTGTGTTTGGGTCACCGGCGCAGGAAGAATTACAGTGTGGGGATTATAAAATCTGAATTCCAGGAATAACCTGTGTAACAGCTGTGTAATTGAGATAGCTAGGGAGGAGGAGTAGAGAGGGTGCCCGGTTTCACACCCACCACCCCAGGTCTTTCTCTTCCTTTACAGTTGTGGAGACTGTTAGTCTGTGCTGGGTGGTAGCTGGCATCCGATGTGCCTAACTGTGCCGTTCATTCCGTTGAGTGCATGTTCTAGAAGAAGGCTCAGGCTCAAAAAAAAAAAAAAAAATTAAGAAAGAAAGAACTTTAAATTCTCTTTCCCGATTTCTTTCTTGTTACTAAACGTTCTCTGGAAGCTGTCTTCGCCAGGGAGAGTTTTCCCGTTGTTAGGACTGGGTCAAGGTTGAGCTGCAAGAAAATTATCTTATGAAGGAGGGCTTTGTGGCTCACCATGAAGAATTGTGATTGTTTCACTAAAAATGGGGGTGGTGGTGGAAGCTGACTGCAGACATTTTCTGAGGCCAAATTAAGTGTGGATTCCATTGTCCCTTTTCTGTTTTATGAATAGGGTTTATGTGTTCCCCGTTGCTTCTCCTAGCTTTAGTGCCCCCCTTCCCCACCCTGGTACCTGGATGCTGGTATTGACGGGCCATGGTCTGAACTTGAGTCCGTATTTTTAGGTGATCTCAAGTGAATTAGCGTGTTTTGTTGGTTAACTGTTGGGGCCCGGGCCAGATTTTTGAATTTGAAAGGCAGCCCTGTTAACAGCCTGCTGGGCTCAGCTGAGTTTGGAAGGCTTTGGAAAATTTTGGAAAAGCTTGTGTTGCAACTCAGAGTGGCTGGTAACTGGCTTAGAGGCTTGCTTCCCAGCCCCAGTGTTTGCTTAAGCACTGCTTGGTTTTTTTCTAACCCAGTTTCTCTGGCCAACTCTGAGTGGTGAGTAGACTCTTCCAAGGGAGTTAGCCAGAGCTTGTTTTTGACCTGGTTACACAGTAGTTGGATTGTTCGGGTCTCCCTGGGTCAGCCTGGAGGCTGTGGTAGCGGAGTCAGCTAGAAGGCCCTGGTGCGGTTTAAAAGGCATGCCCGGATGAAATTAGTTTTAAGAGGTGGGCACTTGGTGGTGTGAATTTGGGCAGGTTCTTTATTGTTCTCCTCCTCTCTTCTTTCGCCCTACCCTTCTACCCCAAGGGCTCTGCTAAGCATTGCTTTTGGGGAGTGTTAGGGATACAGTCTCTAGTGTTCTTGGACTCCACCCTCTGCAGCTGAAGTATCCTCTATGCAAATCTAAGGAATTAAGACCTTGACATAGAAGTTGCAGGTCAACGATAACAAAGTAGCGCTTAAGGTTTTCCTCCCAGGCAGTTACATATTTCCCCTCATCTTTGAGGAAGTTTTCAAGAGAGCACAGTTTGATAGCACAGTTTGATAGCCCACCATTGATTCTGTTTCATCTGTAGTCTTCTTTTTCCTTTTTCTTGAACTTAAGATAACATTTTATTGATAAATACTGGAGTGTTTCTTCCTTCTTTTTAAACATTGTCACAGTGTTATTCCACACTTAGACACACATCAGATTTTCTCTAGCGTGCCCTGCCTGCCCTAGTCCTTGCCACTTAGCAGGTACAGGAGCTTGAATTTCTTAGAAATGGCATGTTTCCTTTTTCTTTTAAATGCATAATTTCTGGATCCGATACTGTTGTGCACAGTGGTTTAGTTGCTATTTTTTTTCCTTGGTTGCTTGGCATGGGGTAGTTTTGGGATTAGTTGAATTTATTACAACTTATAAATTTTAAGCGTTTTTAGGTTAAGCACTTGGACAACCTAGAATTCTTATTTATTTCAGTGTTTTATTTTCTATATTTGTTTATATATACATATATACACACATGCACGTGTATATATATTCTACATATGTACACGTATGTATGTGTCTATGTTTATATTTTTTTTTTTGTTTATATGTGTATGTATGTGTGTGATTGAGTGTGTAACTTCATGTATGAATATGTATGTGGGTGGCATGTGGAGGCCTGAGGTTAATGTTAGGTGTCTTTGATTGTTTTCTACCTTACATCTTGTCGTAGGCTCTCCACTTACACCCAGATCTTGTCAGCTTAGCTGGTCTAGTTAGTTGCTTGTTCTAGGTTCCCTGTTTCTACCTCCTACATGGGGGGTTACCATGGGTCACCATGCCCCCTGGGTGCTGGGGATCTGAACTCCTAGCCTTGGATTTGCGCTGCAAGTGTTTTACCCCCTAAGCCACCCTACCTGCCCCTCTATTTTATAGGAACAGAGTGAGGTAGGGTGCTTGTTTTGAGGGGCTGTGCTGAATGAAGTGAGATTTTTTTGAAGATGACTTTGTGAGGATATGGCCTGGTGTGTTTGAACCATATCTGTAGTCTTTTCTTTGAGAGGTAGCTCAGCAGGCAAGAATGCTTGCTGTACTAGCACAAGGACGAGTTCGAATCCCCAGCACCCATGTGAAAAGCTGGGTTACCTGTTTATGTGGGGTTGGAAGCTGGAAGACCACTGGGGTTTGCCCTCCAGTCTAGCTTCAGATTCCCTGAGAGATTCTGTCTCCAGGGAATGAGGCAGAGAGTGACAGAGGAGGATCTCCTTTGTCCTCTGGGTGGTGAACACAGGCATGTGCTCCAAACACATATGCATATAACATACCTACCCCAAAGGTTAAAAAAAAAACATTAAAAAAATGAATTGAAAGACTATACTTTCTTCAGAGAAATTTATTTCTAGTCTTAGTTATCTGGATGATTGTGTGGAAAGATACTCATAGAATAAAGCTTAGAAAAACAATCTTTGGGCTGCTTCCTATGTTCAGTGAACAGGTGCTTGTCTACTCAGAGGTGGGCCCTCAATTCTGTCCCTAGAAACCTACTGTGTGTGCAGCTCTGGTTACAAGGTTCTATTCAGAATACCATGTAAGAACAATGTCTGTAGTAGTGGTTTCTTTATCTGCTTACTAGTTATCCACATTGAATAAATGGCAAATTACAAGTGTTTTTGTCAGTGAGACAATAATAGCATGGAAGATTAAGACCAGCAAAAGGCTAATTTCCATGTTACTTTGGGTTTTATTTTTCTTCTGAATATTTGAGGATTTTTGCTTTTCTTGGGTAACTACCATTATTTTGTATTTTATGAGCATAATGCCTTCTTGAAAAGTACTTAGTAATAGGCATTGCAGGTGTGGGGGGGAGGGAGAGAAGGAGAGAGAGAGGGAGAGAGAGAGAGAGAGAGAGAGAGAGAGAGAGACACAGACTGACTGAGACTGAAATCTGGGTGGACTCAGAGGTACCATAGTTTTGGAGGACAGAGCAGATTTGGCCCTGTTTTGCCGACCTTGGAGGAGAGGTGTCAGGCAAACCTGGGTGGCTAAACAGGAAGCTCGTTTAGGCCCAGAGACCTTGATGTAAGGGTAACTAACACTGAGCGTTTGTTTTTGATGATCCTGCCCCTTCAGTTATTATTTAAGGAAGATAGAGGGACAAGGGTGTGTGGCAGATGAAGGAGCGAGAGTGACCATTGGGAATGGCAGTATCAGGAAGGCATTGTTTTTGGACTGCAGTTGAGGAACAACCGTATTCCTGAAGCACTGAGAAGCCATTAAAAGGTTTTATTGGGCTCGGGGATCCCTAGGGACCTATATCAGATGATATTCTGGGAAGAGCAGGTAGGATGGGTGACCTAGGACCTGAGTCTGGAGAGGGGTGGCGAAGGTCTGAAGCAGGGCAGTGGTGGAGGTGCTAGAGGGGAGCAAGGTGGAGGCAAATACTCAGGAATGTCTTTCTCTCTGTTTTTAACTTGGGGGATGCATGTATGCTTTGGTTCTCCCTTTTAAACGCGAGTTCTTGTCACTAGATTAGGTGGAGCTTTGGCCGTCAGGGTAGGAGTGCCCCAATTCCCCAGTTGATTCTGATTGCTGCTCAGGGATAAAGAACCCAACAAGCAGAGCACCTCTTGTTCCTGGTCGGAGGTGAAGCCATGCAGTGGGCAGTGAGAATTCTGAGCGTGATGTTCCGTCAGGAGAGTGTTGTGTCAGCTGATCTGTAGCTGAGTGGCATGTTCAGACTTGTTCTGAGACTTGGGTTCCTTCACGCTGGAAGGATCCTGGCTGTGGGTAAGGTGGGAGGACGCCAGCCTGTTGAACAAGTATTGGAGTGCAGCTCTTCAGACTGTCAACCCCAGACTTCTACATGCTGTTTCCCAAAAGCAGGAACATCAAAGCTTGACCAGCAGTCCCTGCTAAGGTGCAGCTTTAACAGTTTCTGAAACATTGTAATAAATATGAACTCATGAATAGCTGCAAATCTGTACTTTGCCTTTTTTCTTAGCAAGAATTGGAGATGTTTATATTTCTATGTATTAACACAGACTGAAAGTATTATCCATGCCTTTTGATAGAAGTGCATGTGTTCACAGATTGAGCCTGAAAGAAAAAAAAAAACATAAAAAGGTGTTCTCCTTTTGGAGTAGTGTGTCCCAGGAAAGTGGTGCTGAGCGGAAGAATAGTTACGGAAGCAGCTTCCTTCCTAGGGAGTGGAAACATTGTGGTTGAAGTACCTGAAAGGTGGAAGCTTTAACTTAGGGATTTGGTTGGTATTTTGTTTGTTTCTTTGCCCACTGGTGTGAGTGACCGAACTGAGCACAGCCCACACTTGGATCATCAGGCAGTTCTCATTTCTCTCTGCTGTGTTAAGTTCACTATGCCCCTGTTTTATCAGTGCTTTCATTTTCCCCATCATTTATTCCAGTCATTGAAAACAACAGCAGGTAGCAGCAGGACGTGCAATTGCAGAAATTCACACTTTTTGTACCCAGAAAGGCAAGGTGCTGAGACACAGCTCTGGTGAGAGGTGAGCACTGCCATGTGGTCACCCCTCTGGTTTATTCTCCAGCTTAGATGAGGGGGTTTCATGGACAGTAGAGTGAAGTGTTCAGAAGGTATTAGATGGCTTCTCTGTCTTCCGTTTCAGGGTTTGAATTGGTGTTAGCAGTGTCTCTCACAGGGTAGACAGATACCTAGTAGATTGTAGCAGGCTGGGTATTTGCAAATAGTTACTTAGAGAATTTAAGTAGATTTTACACTGTGTTTGGCTTCTCATCTGAATGATTAGTGTTAACAATACTAGGGCTGCTGATGATAAGGGTAAGGATCCCCAAGTGCTTCACTGTGGAAGACTGGGGTGACATTAGTTGACTCTGCTCATAACACAAGGATTGAATCAGGGTAAACTGTTTGGATATGGCAAGATGGATGGGGAGACTGGAGAAGGGCAAGGAAATGCTACATTGTTACCAGTCGCCAGAAATGTATCTGGATTTTAGAATTTTACACCACTGTTTGCCAAATAGAATATGATCTTTTGTATGAGACTGTTTCACCACCACAGACTGCTGGCTTTGTTTGGGCTAAGAAATTAGCATAGTAATGATTTAGGGTACATGTTTTTATGAACATATCTTAAAGAACAGCGTTTTAGGACTTCATGTTTTAAGACAGGAATGTTTTATGTTTGGGGCCATTAAGAGGAGTTTAGAACTAAATTGAGGAGTCAAAATAAAAATGTATAGCAGTGTTTTTTCTTTTTTTCAGGTACTTACTGTACTGTTTCCTGCATGGGGCTTCTTGTGTGTGTCAGTGCACTGTGTGGGGGGGGACACTGCTTCCTTTGATGAAGGCAGGAAAGACAGGGGAGTGGACACAAAGTGACAGCTACCAGCTGTATGTGCCACAGGCCTCTCTGTGTGGCCCCCAGGACCTCAGCACCTGCTTTCAGACATGTGAAACCAGCACAGTGCACGCTTATTGTGAGACGGATTCTCACTACACAGTCCTTGATTCATAGCTCTTGACTGATTAGGAACTCACTGTGTAGACCCAGCTGGCCTTGAACTCAAGGTTCTCCTGCCTTACTTAGTCTCCGGAATAGTGGGGACTGTAGGAATGTCTTACACCTGGCTACAGTTTAGGAGGTTCAGGAACTGTTCAGTAAAACACAGTACAAGCAGATGACTGCAGAATGGGAAGGGAAGATCGGCATATAGAGTGCTGGTGTGTAGTTTCCCACAACGGTCTGCTGTGCGTGTGCTGTGTCAGAAATGACCTTATTGCACACTGGTAGTGAACTGTGCTCTGAGAAGCTTGGAGCTGACTTGTAAAACCCATAGGGAGCAGGCTCTTAGCTCACCTGGCTTGGCACATCAGCAGGCTGTTGTCAGTGTCTAGCAGTTAACTTCCTACCACTGAGCAGCCGAGCCAAGGAACCTGTGCTTCCAGCTTTGTGCTTATTGCCAAATATCTCTGGTCTCTGGCATTGTGTCTCAGATATGGCTTCATGTGGACAAGTTTTTCTATTATAGTTAAATAATTAAAGAAAGAACCCCACCTTGGCATTATAATTAAAAAAAAAAACCTGTTATTTATGATAAGGGCCTTAATGTGTACTACAGTTAGAAGCAGAGTAGGGATCAAGAATCCTAGGATGCTTGTTTCAATATGTGGAGCTGTCCTGTCCTTCAGAGGCGTCAATTTCTGTCCTGTTTGCTGTCGCGTTTGATATTTACTGACATGTCTCCCTATTGTATGTTGGTACCCATTTTTCTCAGTTTACTAGCTTAGTTCTGCATTGACAGCCTGTGACAGTAGTTGCTGCTCTGAGCTGCTGCAGTTCAAGAGCAGCTGAATACTTGGCTCCTGCACTCGCTCCTTTCGTAAATGAGTATGTCATCATTTGGGGCTAAAATGATAGCAGTTTATATTATCAAGACTGTGTAAATATTATTATCTGCGAGCCAGCTGGCATATAATGTTTCCTTTCCTAAACAGTACCCTTCCTCTTACATTCCTTTTCTTTGTTATTGCTTAGTTTTCAATGCTTTGCCTTTTCTTTCTCATTCATACACTCAGAAAGATAAGCTAAATTAATGCCTAACAAAGTTCAACCTCTCAGCCGTTTTCCCTGATGCTGAGTACATAGAATTAATTGTTTCAGATAACCTGTTAATTCCAGCTTTTCCACCCTGGAGCCCCCTCAGAGCTGGGCGGATAAGACTGCCCCTAGACCTGGTGTCCAGCTGTGTCATGGAGTGTCCCTGTTTCTTATGGCCCTTTCTTTGACTTACTATTGATTATGCTGAGATACGTCCTCCAGCAGCCTTCAGGAAAGCATGCAGAATGTGAAGCTGTAAGTCACCGCAGGTCTAAAGCACCTCTTCTCCACCTCTGCCCTCCATTGGCCTCTGCCATGTGTGTGGCATCCCTTCTTCTAGGGGCTAACCCTCTGACTCACCATGGTGTGGAGTGATGTCAGAGAGTCACCCAGTTGTGCGAGATAAAGCAAGGGCTGCAAACTTAGGTACGTTCTCTGGAGGTTCGCCTTGTACTTACTCCGGATGAGTTGCTTTCAGGTGATGTTTTCTGGACTCCAGAGGGCAAACTTCCTGACTTGTGTCGGTGTCCGTCTGGCCTGGCATTTGGGTTCATAAATGCTCTGTGTCTCCTTTCGGTTTTCAGAAATTGATAGAAGTGATCTCTGTCATAGTCTCTCTTGGTCTCTTTTTCATTCTTTTGTTTACCTTATAATTTGCAGTAGTTCATGGTGCACATGATAACTCCACCACGATTAGCTAGGAGTTATGGCTGTGTTGTAAACTTAGGGGTTGGCTCAGGTGTTTCCTTTACTCGGACAGTAACAGAAGCTGCATGGAAACAAAGGCGAACAGGTCAGCCGGGCCTAGTGCAGGCTCCTGTGCTGACTTAGGATGTGCAGGCCCTGGAGGTGAAGGAGAGGAAGGGGGAACAGAGGAGGTGTCTGTAGCATGGTGCTCTGGGGTGCCCTGTGTTGCTTGGAGCAGCTTTTCAAGACAGTGAGTTTGGAAATTGATTTTTCAAGGTTTTTCCTATTTGCTGTAAAGTTGGCCCTGTTGAAGCTTGCATTTTGGTGATTTTTGACCCATTTATAGAGCAGTGCAGCCTTTGCCCCCAGCAGTTTTCATTAGGTGATGGCCCAGGTAAGATACTCATCCTCATATGCATTTACTCCCCATTCTAACTCAGCACCAGGCCAGTCCTGGTGGTTCTGTTTGTGTAAATTTACCATTTTATTTAAGTTAGCTCAGTGTGTAGCATGTGATTTCTTTCACTTCCTGTTTTTGAGGTTTACCTATATAGTGGTCTGGTGGTTTCTTTTTATTAGTTCATAGTATTCCAGTATGTGGATATGCCATACATCTGCCTAGATGTCCACCGCTTCACAGACACTGTAGTTGTGTTTAGTGTGTGGCTCGCTTGAGTGGTGCATTTGGAAGATATTTTTGCCTGGCATTGCGTTCTTGTTCAGAAGGCAGCCTGATGGGGTTACCTGAAGGAGAGAAGAGAAAGGAGCAGGGGTTTGTGTCCTTGGGGCTTTTCATTTCTGTCAGTTTAACCAAACACCCTTTCTGGCTATACTACCCTGAATGTGCCTGATCTCTGATTCTCATGACACAGCTTTGCTACGGGGTGGGGTGGGGGGTGGTGGGTTGGTGTGGGGGGAAGGTAGCATTTGAAAGTTCCACTTTCCTGAAATCTTTACCTTCTCCCTTGCTGTAAGGCTAAGGCATAGTCTTGAGCTGTGAGTAGTTTCTTTCTCATTGCTGTACAGACAAGCTTTACTATCACTGAGTTCACTCTCATCTGAAACAGCATTCTCCCTTCTGTGTGTTTTATAGATTTTATTTTATAAAGGTAGCCAATGCCGTAATGCTGAAGACTGTTGTCTTCCTTTATCCCAAATAGGAGCTGTTGATCTGCCAGGATTTAAAAGCCACAAGGTTCAGAGGATAGAGGAGCAGGCCTGAGAGGTCCTGAATTCCACTCTGGGATCACACTAGGTGGCAATCATGTGTGTTGCCAGTAGCATTTGTGCACATGCGTAAAAATCTGTATTTGGACAGGAAAATGCATCTCAAGTTAAATACATGATTTTCTCTGTTATGTGTGAAGGAATGAGGTTACTCATCTGAGTTTGCTGCAGAAGTTCCTTCAGAATGTTTCCTGGGGGAGGGTTATGGGTTATGGGCGGTACTGTGAGACAGGATATTGCTAAGAAGTCTAGACTGGTTTTGAACTCATGATCCTTCTGCCTTAGCCTCCTGAGTGTCTGTCTGAGTGTTGGGAGAATAGGTGTGGGCCAACTTGTACAACTTTACATTTTTAAAAAATGATTATTTTTTATTAGAGACTTGAGGCATTAATTAAGTGTAATGATTGTGCACCTCTTGGGAACTCTTGACCAGGGAACATTCTTTCTTACCTATTTAGACCTCTCAGACAAACTTCTTTGCCTACCTCAGTTTTTTTCTGATGTCTTTGTGTAATTGCTGAGTAGCTTTTCTGACTGTAACTTTGAGATCTCGGGTTAAAGATAGTTATGGGAGTAGAGACTGTGCATCAAGGGATACAGACCTTCTTAGGGATTCCCAGTGAGATACTGAGTGTTGGGTGTGGTTGAGGATGCACACAGTTGTTGGCTATGCTCACTTTTACATGACTCAAGTCCCAGGGCATGCCAGTGTGAATTTGGGGTGTGTAGCTCCTCAGGCCTCTGAGGCTGTGGGTGCTCTTTCCTGTCGTTCTTGCTTTGCTCTCCTATGATTGTCAGGAAAAGAAATTATGGATCCTCAGCTCTTACTTTGGATTTAAAGTCTTAATATTTATTTATTTATTTTTTTTTGGTTCACTATCCACAAGTATTTGAGCCCAGTTCAGCTAGGCAAGATCTCTTATTCATTACTGAAATGCTTAATGTGTGTATAATGTGTGCCAGGCACCAATGGAACAGTGAACAGGCAAGTCCGTGTGTGCCGCTGCGTATTTACAAGCCCAATGTTAGGCAGACAATGAACAGTTTAAGGGAGTGATGTTACAGATGGAGTCCTGCAGAGGCTGTGAGAGAACCTGTGACTGGAGCAGAACTGCATTTGTTAAGTAGATGGTTATGTCCACAGTAGAGAGCCTTTGCAGGAGGCATAGACTAGCAAGAAGTAGTCCCTAGGTTCCAGAGAAGCCATTTAGCCTGTGACTTATCGTCTTGGTTAATACCATATTGGAGGCTTGAATAAAGAGAAAGAGAGTGGGGAGGATTCTGTATTTATTATGGTGATTGACTCTCTCCCTCAGTTTGCTTTGAGCTAGCTGTGTCTTGGGAACAGTTGCCTCCAACAGCTACTACTGTTGGGTGTTGGTTGCTTTGAGTCTCCTGTATCCATGTATCAGCCTGTCCATCTCTTCAGAGGTAGGTCTCATTGGCCTGGAGTGTCCTTTGAGTAATATTTGGGTTCATACTTGGAGAGTGGAGACCCAAAGCAGGCCATGTGTGCCCTGCACACAGAAAGGAATCACTTTCTCAGGTGCTGGCCCTCCTGATCTTAGAGCTGGAAAGGGGGGCCCTCTGTAAGATGGCTACATTGGTTACAGGTTTTCGGGATAAACCCATATGCAGGTTTAAAAGTTTCTATAGTTTCCGTAATAGAAGTAAATGATTGAAAGATGAACTTGCCATTTCTTTTTTAAGCTGTTTTTGAACAGTAAGTTGTGGGTTGTTTAGTGCTGGGAGTACATTCTGAGAAATGTTGCCCTTGAGGTATTTTGTTTTTCCAGTGTGTAACTTTAGTGTGTGTATAAATGAATACAACTGTCACTAGGCAGGACGTCATCATGTGTTGAGTCTGTTACTCAGCACATAATTGTTTGCTTTTTGATAATGGATAAAAATTTTATTTTTCAGAGCTTACTAAGTAAAATGGCTTTGTTGGATTTTCCATTTTTAATTTTTAAAATTATAATTATTTGTATATGGTTGGGAGCATGCCATGATGTCGGTGTGGAAGACAGAGGACAGCTTACTAGAGTTCGTTCTCTCCTACATTGGGTCCCAGAGATCAAGCTCAGGTTGTCAGACTTGGGTGAAGTGCCCATACTTGTAGAGCCATCTCGTAGGCCCACAAAATCAACAGAATATTTCTAACCTTTTTCTGATCTTAATAGAAAAAAAACTCTGCAGCTATTAATGTTAGCTTTCAAAGTGTGAAATTCCTTTTATTTTGATTTAATAGGGCTTTGTCAGCCATCAACCCCCAAGATTGAATTAGACAATTCATTTTTCACTAGTTTGTTACTTAATTAGCTAAAAATAATTTCTGCTGCTTACTTACTGTTACATGAAAGAAGTGGTTTAATGCTAAGTTTTATATAGGATTTCCTTGTTTGTTTGTTTTGTTTCCCGCGACTCTATGTAAGGAGTTGTTTTTCCCTTTTTGTCTTTGGGAGTCTTTCCTCCTCCCATAATTCCATTTTTTTCTTTGCAGGTTACTAGCTGTAATTTTGTTATTTTATAGGTTGCTTTAAAACTTGTAGTGCTCTGCTTGCTTACTTATTAATGAGATAGGGTTTCCCTTTGTAGACCAGGCTGGCCTCCAACTCAAAGAGATTCTCCTGCCTCTGCCTCCCAAGTGCTGGGATTAAAGGCATGCCTAAGTTTTAGTGTAAATTTTTAGTTTACAGTCTAAGTTGAGACGGCATACGTTTCATGTGTAAATTAGCCTGTATTACCTGTTAAGAAGCAAAGATAAAGGAGGAAGGGTTTATCTCAGTTTGAGGTTTGAGGGCACAGTCCATTATGGTGGAAAGGCATGGCGGCAGAGTGGGAGTCTGGCCACACTGTAGCCACAGTCAGGGCACAGAGAGCCATTTGTCTTTGCTCAGCTGGCTTCTCTTGTTTTTCAATCTAGGATCCATGTCCTTGGACTGATATAGCTGACTCGTTGGGGGATCTTTGCATCTCTGTTGATGCAGTGTGCTTAATCCCTAACAGGCTTGCCCGGGGCTTTTTGTCTCCCAGGTGATTCTAGGTCCTATCAACTTGGTGGTATTGACCAAGTTTGCCACGTTACTGTGTTAGCCAGCGTTCTGTTGCTGTGAAGAGACACTATGACCAAGGCAGCTCTTATAGAAGGAAGCATTTAATTGAGACCTACTTTCAGTTTCAAAGGTTTAGTCCATTATCCTCATGTCAGGGAACATGGTGGCATGCAGGCAAACGTGGTAGCTGAGAGTTCTGCATTTAGATTTGCAGGCAGCACAAAGAGTGAGATACTGGGTTTGGCTTTGACTTTTGAAACCTCAAAGCCCACCCTTGTGACGTACTTCCTCTAGCAAGGCCACTTCTACTACTAAGGCCACACCTCCCAATTCTTTTAAGTAGTGCCACTCCCTGATGATTAAGCATTCAAATTTATGAGCCTGTGGGGACTGTTCTTAATCAACCACCAAATTCTACTCCCTGGTCTCCTTAGGCTTGTAAGCATTATCAGAATATAAAAATGCATTCAGTCCAACCTCAGAAGTCCCTATCCTTTGTCAGTCTCAGCACTGTTTAAAAGTTCAAAGTCTCTTCTGAGACTCATGGCAATCTCTTACCTGTAACCCCTGTAAAATAAAAAAAAATCAGAAAGCAGACCACATACTCCCAGCATACAGCGACACAGGATATATATTACCAGTCCAAAAGGGAGGAAAGGGAGCATAGTGAGGAAATGCTCAACCAAAACAAGACCTAAAACCAGCAGGGTAAGTCCCAAACTCTGCAACTCCATGTCTGATGTCAAAGCACTTTTCAGATCCAGCTCCTTTCAGCTTTGTTGTCTGCAACATACTTATTATCTCTCTTGAGCTGGCTCCACACCTGGCTTGCAGCTCTTCTTGGCGGGTATCCCACAGCTCCGGAATCTCCAACATCTTGGGGTCTCTAATGAAGTTAGGCTTCACCTTCACACTTTCCTGTGGTGGCCCCTCTGGGTCTCCATTCAGGGACACCCCTGTCACATGCCTGGCTTCAGCAGCTTTCCTTAACTGAGGAGGGAGATTCCGTAACCCCTTTCTTGTATCCTTGACTCCTAAAGTCAGAACCATGAGGCCAAAGCTGCCAAGTTCTGCTGCTTGCTGGGCTAGGGCATGCCCACCTCGTTCAATTACAATTGTTCAGCTATCTGTTGTTGATGGTTTCCTTCACTGCTTAAGCTTTTCTGTAATTCCTTTCTGCAAGTTGGAAGCTTAGCTGGGTGGGATCTTGCCCTGAGGTCACCACTCCCTTTGGACCATTTAGCACCAAGGCTTTTCTTAGCTTTTTATCTTCTCCATCACAGGACTTAGCTTCTTTAGACTTCCTGGTGCTCCCTCCTCAAACTGTTATGTTTTGTAATTTTCTTATTCACTTGCTCCTTTTCATTATAGATCTGCATATGACTGGCCATTAATAATCACATGACAGAGTCAGTACTAGATTGTCTTGAAATCTCCCGTGTTAACACCATTAATTCAAAACTCTTCATTTTAGCCTCATGCAGATTTGGGGGGGGGCAAGGATAAAAAGCAGCCACATTTTTTAAGGGGACAAAACTGGTCTTCTTAGTAAGGGCTTCTTGCGCTTCTTGCAGCTTCTTGCGCTGGGCTCTCACAGTCCACCACACTCAGGACCATTATCTTGTATGCTTCTATCAGGATGGCCTGTTAAACCTTGCTTAAAGCTTTCGACTGCATTCCTACCTAATCCATAGTTCATGTCTTACCAAATAACATGGTCAGGGCTGTCACAGAAATACCCATCTCCCTGGCACCAGCGTCTGTCTTGGTCAGTGTCTGTTTCTGCGAAGAGACTTTCTGACACTGGGCCCACCCACACTGACATACTTCCTTCAACAAAGCCACACCACCTAATCCTTCTTGGTAGTACTACTCCTCCATGGCTAAGCATTCAGATGACTATGGGGACATTCTTACCCACCTGCCACACATGACCTTATAGCATTGTGGCATACAAGTGATTACCATGGATAGTACTTGTCATTTTTTATTTAGACCTGTATTTCTTGGTATCATCTTCTTGTGTCTGAGTATTTTCTGTAATTTATTGTTATTGTTTAGTGCAAGTTGGCTGACAATAAATTCTTTCAGCTTAGCACATCTGAAAGCATTCATTTTTCATTTCTGGAAGATATTTTTGTGCATATAGCATTCTAGGCTCATTTTTTTCCTTTCAGTATGTTAGAGTTACTCTGTCTTCATTTCCATTTTTGCCTCTATTTGAATCTGTTAATTTTTATTTTGTTCCTTTGTTTATAAATGTCATTCTTTCCTGGCTGCCTTTAAAACTTTATTTTTATTGTTGGCTTGATTTGATTATCCTGTGCTCATGTGTGTATGTGTGTGTGTGTGTGTGTCTGTATGTTTGTGTGTCTGTGTGTATGCATTTACCCTGATGTTTGCTCAGACTTTTTCAAGGCTTCATTTGGGGTGGTCACTACTGCTCAGGTTTCATGTTCACTTACCCTTTAAAAACAAATTTGTTTTTACTAATTTATGTGTATGTATATGTTTGTGGGTATGTGCATGTGAGTTTGGTGTCTACAGAGGCCAGAGGCATTGGATCCCTTGGAGCTGGAGTTCCAGGGAGTTGTGAGCTGTCGGTGTGAGTGTTGGGAGCCACTTGGTCCTCTGCTGTGCACTTTGAACCTCCATGCCACCACTCAAGCACCTTTTAGTTCCAGGGTCTACTTTGCTAGTAGTTTCATCTACTATATATTTTTAAATTTCAGACATTTTTTTCAAGGATTTTGGATTTTTTTTTGTATTTTTCTAGGCCTTATGTTGTCTCTATTTTTTTTTGAGCAAAAGAAATAGCTATACTGTTTTTAATAATGCCGTCTAATTCTAGCCTTTCAATTTTGCAGTTTTCAGTTGACTTTCAGAGACTTATTGTTCTCTTATGGGTTATGCTTCCCAGTATGTTTATCTTGCAATGGATGCCATTTACCGTGAATTTTACTGTGTTTTAGTGCTGGGTATTTCTATCTGGGAGTTCAGTTACATAGGAGAAAGTAAGTTAATTTTCTAGGGACCCATTTCTCTGATTTCTACATAGTGTTGAAATATGCATCAGCATGGTCTCAGAGCACTCTCCTCCGATCCCAAGCGGGAACACAAACATCCAGTCCCGTAAAAGCCTTGAAATGCTTTAAAGCCAGAGTTCACGCTGGCAGCATAGCTCCAGGAAGCAGCGCTTTAAAATGACGCGGTTTTTTTTTTTTTTTTTTTTTTTTTTTTTTT
>NW_026067903.1:2908485-2941869 GCF_014885135.2 Alexandromys fortis | reverse complement strand
GGGCTGCGTCCCCGGCACCCGGCCGCCCGCATGGCTAGCTTATGCCCAGAAATAATTACACGGAAACTGTATTCTTTCAAACACTGCCTGGCCCGGATAGTTCCAGTTCCTTATGGCTAGCTCTTACATATTGTTCTAACCCATTTCTAATATTCTGTGTAGTCCACGAGCTGGCTTACCAGGGAGGATCTTAACCTGCGTCTGTCTGGAGCGGGAGAACCATGGCGACTCTTCACACAGCTTCTTTTTCCCAGCATTCTCCTCTGTCTACTCCGCCTACCTAATTTTCTATCCAATAAAATGGGCCAAGGCAGTTTCTTTATTAGTAAAAAATCATTCCCACATCAACATAGGACATAACAGGGTGGCACCAGCTGTTTCTTTCTACGCGTGCAAGACATTTTGGAGTGCTTAGTTTTCTATGAACTCTGCATTCAGCCGTCTCTCTGAATTGGCTCTGTTCCATCAGTTTTTTTCAGTATATATTTTATCTCTGCCATAGGTAGTTTCCTTATGCATGTATGGTTTGCACTGGCTGAACTCATACAGACCCCCTTTTAGAGCTTGGGTTTCTTTATGTCTGGGCAGCCTCTGTATCCCTGCCTCTGCATTCCCATTTTAACTCTGACTTCTTAATCTCCCCAGACTCTCAACTCATCCTTAGCTAAGGGAATATTGGCTGGGTTTTGCTTTGGTTTCTTCTTGAGTAATGGCCTGAAACTTTAGAAGGAGTAGGTAGTCCCAGGAGTCAGGGATCATTCTCTGCCTTTCATTGTTTGACATCCAATTTCCCCTTTTTTTCCCTCTCCCTTTTTTTCCTTTCATTTAAAAACAATTCAGTGTATATGCAGATGCACCTGTAAGGCAGTGGTTCCCAACCGGTGGGTTGCATATCTGACATCCTGTGTATCAGGTATTTGCATTCTGATTCATAATGATAGCAAACTTACAGTTATGAAGTAGCAACAAAATAGTTTTATGGTTGGGGTCGCCATAACATGAGAAACTATACTAAAGGGTCGCAGTGTTAGGAAGACTGAGAACCATGGGTGTAAGAACAGAAAGGAATATCCAGTGTCTAACTCTGTCATTCTCTGCTTATTCTTTTGAGGCATAGTCTGTCTGAGAACTTGGGACTTTGGTTTTCTGAGCAAGGTTGAAAGCCAGTAAGCCCTGTGCTTAGGTGGATGTTGGATGCCCTGGGTTGTTAATGGGCGCTGTCGAACTCTGTGTAATTGCCTGGCAAGTACTCTTTTAACCACTGAACCACTTCTCCAGGCCTCCTTTTTCTTGGTTGGATCTTGCTTTGTAATTAGTTGCCTTGAGATTCTCCCTTCTCAGCCTCTTGTGTGTTGGAATGTAAGGTGTGTGTACTACCACAATTGCCTAAACATCTAGGTTTCTTGTTTTTGAGAGGGTCTCACAGGTAAAACTTGGCTGGCCTGCTGGTGTTAAAGGTGTATACAAACATGCCTCCCTCCTATTTTTTTTTTTTTTTTTTTGATGGTAGTATTGACATGTGGAACAAACATGTTAGCTTTAGAAAGAACTGCTTGTCTTTGTTTTTGAGACAGGGTTTCTCTCTGTTGCCCTGGCTGTTCTGAAATTCACTCTGTAGACCAGGCAGGCCTCGAACTCAGATCTAACTGCTTCTCCCTCAGTACTAGGATTAAAGGTGAGAGCCACCACTGCCCAAGCTAGAAAGAAAGAATTTTTTTTTAAAAAAAGAAAAGTGTTATTCTGATGATGTGATTCATTTCCTGCATCACACACCCATTTATAACATGCTCTCCATGGCTCTTAATGTACTCTGAATTGCACACAGTCACAGTCTGATGAGACCTTTCACATAGATCCATGTTCTAGTCCTCCTGGTGCCTGATGCCTTCAGCACCTCAGCCCTCTGCTACCACCTTTGTTTCTGTCTTTTGTAGATGTAGGTACTGTAGACATTTCATAGGAATAGAGCCACACAGTGCCTGTCTTCTTTTTGCATGGTGTTTTCAAGGTTCATGGATGTCTTAGTAGGCGTCAGGGCTTCGTTTCCCATTTTTGTCTAATGGTGTTCTATTGTGTGGTTATACCACATTGTACTGGTTCATCAGTTGTTGGACACGTGGCTGGTTCCGGTTTGAGCTACTAGGAATAATGCTTCTGTGGGCATGCATGTGTAGTTTCTGTGTAGACTGTTAGGGTTGTAGGAGTCTGATAAATGTGAATTAAAGAGCTACAGAGTATATAGTTTCTGTGACACCCCCATTAGCCGTATAGGAATGTATTTTTTTTGCTAATGCTTGTAATATCTGTCATTTTTATTATGGTCTTCATAATGATTATAGAGAGTTATCTCATTTGTGGTTTTGATTTGCATTTCTCTGATGACTAATGGTGTTGAGCATGGTTTTACTTGCTTTATTTATTTTTATTTTTTATTTTTTTGATTTTTCGAGACAGGGTTTCTCTGTGGCTTTGGAGCCTGTCCTGGAACTAGCTCTGTAGACCAGGCTGGTCTCGAACTCACAGAGATCCGCCTGCCTCTGCCTCCAGAGTGCTGGGATTAAAGGCGTGCGCCACCATCGCCCGGCTCCTTTTGAATGTTTTTATGGATATAGTTTTCAAGTCTTTTAGCCATTGTTTAAGTTGGGTGATAACGATTTCTGAATTTTCTGCCTAAAAGTTCTTTGTAAGTCTAGGACCGCTGGGCATACAGAGCACAGCATTTTTCTGAATTCTGTGATTGCATTTTCACTTTCTTGTTGTATAGTTTTTCCAAGCACATTTTTCATTTTGATGAAATCCAGTGTGTGATGTTGGTGCCATATCCGAGAAACCTTTTCCTAATCCAGGGTTTAGAAGGTTCACGCCTATGTTTTCTGCTTTGCTTTATTTAGCTCTTAGATTCATTTTTAATTACTCTCTATGTGTTTCACGTTGTGTGCATGGTCACCCATTTGCACATGGGTATCTGATTTCTATCCCCATTGCTTGAACCCACTTGTTAAAACTGGGTTGATTTGATGCGAGAGCTGCTGGACTCCGGCCTCAGTGGCTGCTGTGTCTGCTTCTGCCAGCCTCACAGCACCTCGATTACTGCACCTTTGCAGTGTTTGGAGGTAGAAAGTGAGCCTTCTTCCAGAGCTGCTCGTCAAAGAGCCTGCTGCTTTTACTTGACATATGACACATATTTTTAAGGAACATTGTTAGCAGTTGCTATAAATTTTTCCATTCAGTACTTATTTCTCTCAAAGTTAATATTTCACCATTTCTCCAGAATAACACATTTATATATTCATACATATCATGTATATAATAGATCACCATGTTTTTGTAAGGGGGCATATAGAAACATTGCTAAGTCTTACTTGCCATACACATACTTCAAAGAATAATTTGATAATACCAATGATTTCAGGATCTCGACCTTATCAAATTATAGGCCATATCGTATAGAAGAAGATAAAAGATTTTAAGGAATGGGAATCAAGCCAATATCTAGAAGTAAGATATCTACAAAAAAAATTATCGTGTAAAACACTTCCAGAATATGTACAAATTCTCTATGTTGATAACATATCTTTCAATATCACAAAAGTCTAGTGATTTAGGGTAGATCAAAGTCTGTCCATGGAACACTAAGTAATAGTTTGATTTTTTTTTCAGAGCCAATTAGTTAAAAATTTCTGTTAAACCAAAATCTTTATTTGGCTTAAAATATTTTCCATAGTAGGAAAAATGTGTTCTGCTATTCCCATGTTCCCATGACAAATGGAAGTTCTTAGTCTCCCATCATCTGACCCTACCAGAAACACCACACCGAGGTGCTTCCTATTTCAGTTGCCATCCTGAATGGTCTCATGAAAAGAGTAAGTCGCCAAATATTTTTGTCTTAATACTCATACAATACAGATAAAAACCCTCAAATCTAATCTAGAGCTCTTAAGAACAATGGTGTACTTAACAAGGAACTCCCTGTATCAGGCTTACCTTAAACTCAAGAGAGACAAGGTGTATGCCACCATGCCTGGCCCTTCTCACACTCTCGAAGCATAGTTTTCATTCAGTTTGTTCAGCTGCTGGTTTATAAATATTAGAAAAAGAGGAACTACCCAGAACACAGATTTCATCAAGCAACCTGTTGAGACTAAATTTCAGGGGAGGAAGTTTTTGCTAAGATGCCTTTCCTTTATGGTGAAGAAACCTTTGTTGAGAAATTAACTTCAACTCTGAGAAAATGGTGGCATTTCTGTGCAGCCTATAAGGAGCATAATTTTCTGACATTTCAGTTAGGATCTTTGAAGAGAATCTTTTCTTTCCACTACAGAAGTACAAGGAACTTATTTTACAGCTATCCTATGTGACTACCCACAAGACTTCCGTGCTGGTTTGAAAGAAAATGACCCCCAAAGGGAGTGGCACTAATAACAGGTGTGGCCTTGTTGGAGGAAGTATGTCATTATGGGGGTGGACTTTGTGGTCCCTTGTGCTCAAGATACCACCCAGTGTCTCACTCAGCTCACTTCCTGTTGCCTGCAAGATGTAGAACTCTCAGCTACCTCTCTAGTACCATGTCTGCCTGTGTACCACTATGTCCTGCCATGATGATAATGGACAAAACCTCTGAAACTGTAAGTCATCTAATTAGATATTTTCCTAATTAGAGTTGCTGTGGTCATGATGTCTCTTCACAGCAATACAAGTCCTAAGACCCCCTCCATTTTTCTAAAGCACGAGGAAACTGACCTTCAGTGAAAGTCAACTCTTGATGTTAACTAACTTAAGATGAAAAGTTAAAACTCCTTTCTAAATTGTTTTGCAGACTATTCTGATTTCCATGTGAGCTCGCTTAGGGTTAGGGCCAGTCTTGGCAGGATATTTTGTTTGAACTGTGATCAAAGAATGGATCCTCTAGAGACTATAGACCTTCTCCTGAATATAAAACCCACTAGTCATGGTACTAAAACCCACCTCAATTAAAAAAAAATGCTTGTTCTCCAATTTCCATGAACTCTAATTGATTTATTAAGAATCCTCCCCAGCCCCTACCCCTTAAAACAGTGATTTGTTATGTTGTCCTGGCCAGCCTCTCAAGATTAAGCAGAACAATGACTGGGCTGGGTCCATGCTCAGCATGGTGGTTCTAGCCCCTCAGGCAGCTGCTGTATCACTGAGTTAACTGGAAGTTTTGTGGTGTAACATAGGGGTTGGCAGATGTTTAAAAACACTCCTGCCACCTTGGTCACATCAGTTTTCTCTTTGTTCTTTTTAATATAATGTTAAAAAGATACTGGCCATGCCAGGCAGTGGTGGCGCACACCTTTAATTCCAGCACCTGGGAAGGAGAGACAGTAGATTTCTGTGAGTTCAAGGCCAGCCTGGTCTATAGAGTGAGTTCCTGAACAGGCTCCAAAGTTACAGAGAAACCCTGTCTTGAAAAATAAAAAAAAAAAAAAGTTGACTTTGTGCAAGAGCTGGTGCTGAGGGAGAGTTAGGAATTTTCCTCTATCACTTAGGACAGTAGTAGAATGGCCAAATGGTTGTAAGCTTTGCTTTGGTGTAGGAGCTTCAGTTCATGCGTGGCTATGCTTAGCTTTATAGGAATGAGAGTAGAACTCTGTAGAAGGAAGTCCTATGTTCTCAGCTTTCAGTGTGCAGGCTTCTCATCGGTGGTCTAGGAGAACAATCATGTTGTTCTTGCTCCTCAAATTGCTCATGTTTAAAAGAAAAAAAACCTCAGGTACAGCTACAGTAGATTCTGATTCAGTATGTCTGTGGGGAGGCCTGGAACTCTGTGTCTAGTCTGCTTGTCTTCTATTCCACACTTTGAGTACTGAGGACACAGGAGACTGAAGTTAGCCTAAGAGTGTTGGGGGTTAGCTGTTGACTTAGGTGTTTCATTGGAGCAGAGTGTATCAGTGTCAATTGGATTGAGACTGTGCAGGGTGAAGTGTCATGCATTGATGGTGTGATTAGACTGTGGCTTCAGTGAAAATTCTAGTTTTGGGAGGACTCAGTGTTCTTAGTAGAGAACAGGATATTAGAGATTGCAGTGTCTGACCTTTGGGTACACAGATGGAAGTGGGGTCTTTGTGGCCGGGTTAAGGAGATCTGGGGTCTCCCGAAGTCTTTCCTCCTATTGGGAGTACAGATAGGTGGTGCTGCTTCCTTGCCACCCCAAGTGGGGATTTGGTGATTATTAATAGCATTAGAAACTCATGGAACACATTCTAGTGCATGTCTAGAATAAATGTAAAAGTGTCTGAGAGTGTGAATGAAGAAGAGGCCTGACTTGAGAGTGAGGTGGGTCACAGTAGGCCCAGGGCCAGAGTGGCTTGCACTGTTTGTACTAGAAAAAACAGATGAGACCATTGTGGTGGTGTGGAAAAAACTATAGACTCATACAGTGACAGGCGTTCAGACCACAGCTGTGATCTGAGTCAGCGAATTGGGCAGGTATAAAAATAATCAGATGGGTAGCTCAGGGAAGAAGCTTATGCATGCCCCTCCCCTTCTGATTATGTGCCCATTCTTGCATCTAGGGAAGCAGTCAGGAAAAGATGTCATAGTTAGAGTAAAAGCCTGGGACCCAGGTTGTGGGAATACAGATGTCATAAAAGCAGTGGCTGGAAGGCAGGGTGAGCTCGATGAAGGGAAGGACAGGGGAGGGAGAAGCAGGTTAAAAATCAGTCTTGGCAGAGATTTGCATGCCGTGCTTAAGCATGCCCCTGTGGGCTGGCGGGTAAGAACAGTGGCTTCTATGTGGGAGCTCTGGAACTTCAGAATGGTGGTTCTGAGGGAACTTTGGGAGCCGGTATTCTCTCTTTTCTCGAAGTTCCAAGACTCATTGAGGTAGAGGGACTTGATCACAGATAAGTGGCATTCCAGTGTAAATTTCCTCCTCCTCACCCCCACTCCGCCTTCCCGCTGGAAGTGTTATCTGAAATAAATTACTTTCCAGAGCTTGCAAACCAGTGGTTTGGGGTGAAGGAAAAGCTGCTCTGCTAGGCCGTATACCGACAGAGTCCCAAAGTCACTCTGGTGATTTGTGAGATCGCTTCGTGCCTTGTTTTTAGTTCACATTCACTGTCTTGAATAACAGTTTTGACTCCAAGTAACAGAAAATATAGCGGAATCCCAGCCATTTTCAAAAGTGGCTGTCCTGTGACATGATGACTCAGGACTTAGGGTTTGCTGGTCTTCCACTTGGCTGTCTTAAGGATGTGGATCTGTTCTACATACCCTTTCTAGCGGCAACCTCTCTTTTAAAAAGTAAAATTTAAAAAAAAATTATTATCTCAGGTACAGACACTGTAATAAATGTTATTTTTATCAGCTTTATTTTTTGACTTTAATTTCTTTGTTTTTAAACATTCATTTATTTTATCTGTATGAGTGTGTCTACATGTATATATGTGTACCGTGTGTGGTGGTGTCCTTGGAGGCCAGTAAAGGGCTTTGGCGTCTCTTACAATGGTTGTGAGCCACCTGGGGGTGCTGGGAACAGAACCCAGATCCTCTGCAAGGACAGCAAAGTCCTCTTAGCCACTGGGCATCTTTTTAGTTCTCTAGTTTCTAGAAATGTATTCATGCAACTTAATGAAAAAAAATCTTGGGTTGAACACGTTAGACCAGGTTGTAATTGCAGGACTCTGGAGTCTGGGACAGGAAGAGTTCTAGGCTGGTCTGGGCTAGTGAGACCCTGTTTCAATGCCCCTTCCCAGGAAATGAAATCTTTTGTTAATGTTGTCTTGATAGGCGAATAATTACTAAGTCTATTTACAGTAGGCTATTATGTAATTTGGAAAAACAAGTACAAGTGTTTATTGCTGAATTTGGTCAGCCTTGGTACAAATTTTGCAGTCTGTTGCATCAGGCGGGCCAGTCTTTAGAGAATAACAGTTTTAAGACTATTTCCTATGATTCATAAGAATGAAAACCAGATTTTATATTTTGACCTTTCAAAGAACTGTAGTCTGGCAGAATTGCATTTAGTTTTATTATAGCACTTCTAGCATTAATTCAAACTGTCTAGTTATCTACAAGTGTAGATTTAACATTTCAGTTTTACAAGTGTGACTTTGATAGTTAATTTCCATCTTCAGAATTAAAATAAGTTTGACTACTACTGGAAACTGTCATTATGACATGCCACTATACAGAGGTAATCCCTTGAAGCAGCCTGATAAACAAAGTCCACCTTTAGATGACTTTGGAAAAGAACATTTACCTTTCCTTTTAGAAACGACTTTCCAGGAGAGATCGCCCAGGTTTGAGAAGGAGGAAGGGCTGTGGACTTGGCAAGGAGAGACGATGTTAGCGGACACTGCCAGGACCATGTCTGAATAGTGTATTCAGTAAGGTGCACCTTAGCTTTGGACTGTAGCCTTTGGCCTGCTGTGTGAGAGGAAGTATGATTAATATTGGATTAGAGACTTGTCATAAAGCTTTACTTTCCCCAGCAGTATTTAGAATATAGTCCTCTCCCACCTCATTTAAAACAGCCCTGAACCTAGCAACAGATCAGCCACATAGTAGACCGGCTCTCAGTGAATAGCAGCTGCTCAGGTTAGCTGTGTGTAGTTGCTGCCTCCTACCGCACCTGGTGAATGCTTGCCTATAGCCCTGCTCTTTGGAGTTTGGAGACTGCTTACTGGGGTTTATTCAGAGAAAGCAGTCATACAAAATTTGAAGGGAAAATTTCGGACAGCATTGCCGTGTTGTTCAGAATCATCTTGGGGGAGCTGTAAAGCTTCACTGCAAGCAGAAATGCAGCTTTATACAATGGAACTGTTTCTCTGAGGTGTGGACATAGCTAATTGAAAACTTTCCCCACTACCTTGCTCACACAGTATAGTCACCAGGAAGATCAGAAAAAAATGGATGCCTGTGCTGCAGCTCCAGGAAGAAAGACTTGATTATTCTTCAGTGCTCTTTGGGCATTGGCGTTTTACAAAGCACTTAGATTCCCTTGTCGTGCACACTGCTTCCAAACCCCAGTGCTTCAGTAGCACTGTCAGTCAGGGTTGGTGTGAGACTTGAGCTGATACTGAATTTAGAAGTCCTTTGCAGTACACACACACACACACACACACACACACACACACACACACACACACGGGGGGGGGGGGAGAAAAGGGGCAGGAATCGAACCATTTGGAGCACAGTTACCACTGTAGGTAGGGAACATTTAGAACAAGTGAACTTCGAAGATTGCCAGGGTGCTGTCTTTCTCCACAGATCAGTAGTACGGGAGGTGAGTTTAAATTCAGCCCAAGCACTCTGATTTTTCCAGTTTAGGACAAGGCTGGAGTTAGACCCATAGGCACTAAAGACAGAAGATTTATGGAGTTTGCATGGGCTTGGGAGGAAAGGGGTTTATATTATACATACCTGTGCACAGGTGGCCATGGACAGTGCCCACTTGCCATGTCTTTCTTTATCTGTTCTGCTGGAGGAGGGATGGCATTGTTAGGAAAATAGCAATGATATATGGACTCTCACAGATTGGTTTTGTGATCCTAAAAAAAAAAATCCTGTTTGAATCCTAGACATAGCAGTGCTGACTCATCTTAGTGGGTGCACTAATATAAAGTGTTGCACCTGGCGAGCATTTTATAAATTTGATGAAGTCTCATAAGAATTCTTTATCATCTTTTCTTTTATTATTATTCTGCTAATTGGTAGAAAAAAGTTCCCAAATAAAGTGAGCTATTGTCCATTATGTGCTATCACACTGGAGTGTCTGTAATAGGGAAGATTGAGGCTTTGGAAATGCTTTAATTGAAAATCGGTGCCAAGTCAGATCTTGAAAGTATAAAAAAATGACCTGGTAAAATGTTATGTTGAAGTGCCCCCATTTTTTCTAAATTGTATAGCTAACAATTATGTGCTATAAAATTCCCTTTTGTAGTAATCTAGAAGAGAAGACCCTCATGGCTAAGTCTGAGACACATAGTTGTCTACCTTGAGAATGTGCAGAATGGAACAGTATGAGAATCGGGCAGTTTACTTAAAAAGTGTCCACAACCTCATTATATAGCAGGCCAGAGTTTTAATACTCTTACTTTTCTTTCTTTTTTTAAAAATATTATTTATGATTTTTATGTATGTGCATTCTGCATGCTAGAGAGGGCATCAGATCCTATTATAGATGGTTGTAGCCACCATGTAGGTGCTGGGAATTGAACTCAAGACCTCTGGAAGAGCAGCCAGTGCTCTTAACCACTGAACCACCTTCCCAGCCCTACTCTTACTTGTCAGTTGCCTATCTTTGCATCTGTTCTGACACAGCAGTTCAGCCCTCTCTAGTTTTCCTGATCCTCTGCAAGAAAAAGAGCCCTAACCATCGAGCTATCTCTCCAGCCCTCGACTAGTCATTTTTGCCGAGGCTATCCTCCCTCTGAGTTTCTCGTCTGAGGGCAGTGGGTTTTACTTCTTGAATGGTGTCTAAGTAAAAGTCTTTCTGAATGGACAAGTCAACACACTGTGCATGCCACCTGTTCTTTGATGCTAGAGTTTCCCGTTGACCTTGTTGCGGAAAATTTTGGATTTTCAAGCAAAATTGTTTTCAAGCAAACAGTTTTCAGAATATTCCAGTTATTTCTTATTTTGTGCAGGGCCTGAAGGTTGTGGCTAGAGGACTGTTAAATTAGTGAGTCCAGGCTATATTCTGAAGGAAGACCTGTTCTAGCGTAGTGGGCAGGCCGGCATGGAGCCATGTGGCTGAAGGTACTGCTTTGGCTGCTGCTGGGTTAGGAGCCGGAGAGAAAATAAACATGGAGGTGTGTGGAAGAGTCAGTGCTAGAGACGAGAGAAGTACAGACCAAGGGGTAGCTGGCAGAACAATCTGGGATTTTGACAGACTTTTTATTTTTAAAGATTGTTTCATTGTCTTTTTAAATTTTTTTTTATTGAGCTATACATTTTTCTCCTCTCCCCTTCTTCCCCTCTCCCATGATCCCCATGCTCCCAATTTACTCAGGAGATCTTCTTTTTCTCCTTCCTATGTAGATCCTTGTATGTCTCTCTCAGGGTCCTCTTTGTTGTCTAGGTTCTTTGTGGTTGTGGACTGTAGGTTGGTTTTTCTTTGCTTTATGTCTAAAAGCCAGTTATGAGTGAATATATATTATATTTGTCTTTCAGGATCTGGGTTACTTCAATATGTTTTTTTTCTAGATCCATCCACTTGCCTGCAAATTTCAATATGTTATTATTTTTTGCCACTTTGTAGTACTCCACTGTGTAAATGTACTACATTTTCTTTATCCCTTCTTCGGTTGAGGGGCATTTAGATTGTTTCCAGGTTCTTGCTATTATGAATAAGGCTGCTATGAACATAGTTGGGCACATGTCCTTGTGGTATGATTGAACATCCTTTGGGTATCTGCCCAAGTGTGGTATTGCTGGGTCTTGAGTGCTGTAGGAAGATTTGCCACACTCGAGGTAGATTTTTTTCTTAATTTTCTGAGAAATCACCATACTGATTTTCAAAGCAGCCATACAAGTTTGCACTCCCACCAGCAATCAAGATCGAGGAGCATTTCCTTTACTCCACATCCTCTCCAGCATAAGCTGTCATCAGTGCTTTTGATCTTGGCTATTCTGACAGGTGTAAGATGGAATCTCAGAGTTGTTTTGATTTGCATTTCTCTGATGGCTAAGGATGTTGAACATTTCCTTAAGTGTCTTTCAGTCATTTGAGATTTGTCTCTTGCGAGTTCTCTGTTTAGATCTGTACCCCATTTTTTTTTTTTTAAATTGGATTATTCACTCTTTGGATGTCAAGTTTCTTGAGTTCTTTGTATATCTTGGAGAGTCTTGATGTGGAGTTGGTGAAAATCTTTTTCCATTCTGTAGGCTGCAGTTTTGTCTTGTTGACCGTGCCTTTGCTTTACAGAAGCTTCTCAGTTTCAGGAGGTCCCATGTACTAATTGTTGCTCTCAGTTTGACACAGACTGCGATCTGAGCCACATTGAAGGGCTGCTGGCAGGTGCTCAGGACAGTTGATGCAGTGGTGCTTTTTTTCTCAAGCAGACATGCACCTGCTTTCAGCTCATGTTTGCTGATGTCGCCTCTTGACATGCAAGGGGCCCGCTTCCGAGGTGTTTCACTCCACTTAAGCATGTTGCCATCGAGTGTTTTGAAGACCAGAATGGTAGACTTGGTACCAGTGCTGCTGCCGTGGTCAGGGTCCTTCTGTTTGTCTGTGAAGCCCACAGCAGTACCTTCATCCTTCAACCTTTGACTTTATAGTTACAAATGTTCCCACAAGAGATTGATTATGTCACCTTCTTCTCTGTTCCGAGTGCTGTGACATGTACTGTTAGACACATTCTGACTGGCCCTGGAGCAGTACAAGCCCAGCTGACTTGCATCCCTCCTTGTTGCCACCTCTCTAGCCTTCTGTCAGGCCCTGGTTCTTACATCATTTCCACCTAGCGCATAAAATTCTGCTGACCTCTGCCTGAATTCCTCACTGGGCCCAAGTTATAGATGTAGGTGTTTAGTCTATTGCCATAGCACTTGGCATTTTCTTTCTGCAGTCTTTGATTAGTGTTAGAGAGGGCTCACTACTACACCTCCTGGCTACCACATAGCTGAATTCAGCCTAGCCTGGTGTAGTAATCCATTATGTTGCTGAATCCTAACCCCCCTAAGAAGTTTCATTCGGTAGGTCTTTCTGATCGTCCTACTGAAGTTACCCTTTACGCTGGGCTCTGTAGTGCCTCTTACAGCTTTGCACTGCTCTGTGAATTTTATTGTCAGCGGTGATCTTTTGGGGTGCAGGATTAGTGCTCCTGACGCAGTAGTTTTTGGCATCCACTGGGTGCTAGCTACATCAAGGTTTGTTGGGCAAGATTCACCTTCAGAAAGGTGTGTGTGTAAAATTAAAAGTCCTGGCAGCAAAAGTCTTCATCAGTTCTTTCTTCTTGCTCTCCCTCATTGGTCGGCTCATTTTCACTCTCGTAGTATGTGTTTGCTTTGTTATGAGCTGTTCACACACAGGAAAGGAGGAATGTTGGGCAATTTGGAATTCTGGGTATGAAAGTTAGTCATTATGACTAGTCTGTGAAGCACAGGTGATAAAGCTGCTAATAAACTTTAATCTCTGAGATTACTCGTCTTCCGGAAGAGCTGCCGTTCTGATGATACCTTTACGGCTGGACGGTGTGTGTGCTGCTGTTTGCTGCATAGTCTTAGAGGGTGCCTTGTTTTGGGCTTGCTGTTTTCTTCTTGACTTTTAGATTACATTGTATTGGTCTCATGGTTCCGGAGAACTTGGCAGTGCACACCATCGCTGCCAATGACTAGTGAAGTCTTAGCAAGGCGAGGTGTTTTCATTTCTGTCTCCTCCGCCCTTTGCTATTACTAATTGTTGTCTCATTTGATGGATCACAGAGTATGATTGGGAAACACCGAGTGGTTACATTTGGAGAGAGACAGCTGGAGCAATCTGGCAGGACTGCCCAGTCTCATTAAACATGCTGATGAGTGCACACAGGAGCGGTCCTGTGCTTCCTCCTCTCTTGAATCACTCAAGACCCTGCAGGGTCCTGGGCTCGGAACAGGTGACTCAGATGAAAGTTTGGAAAGTAAAGCTGCTGTCGTTTCCGGCTGTTGTTACCATTCATGGCCCGAGCTAATGAACGCCTCCCCCTGCTTTCTCTCCTCTTGCTCTCTCATGTGAATTCTTGCCTACTTTATTTCTCTTTGCACAGTCTTTGTTTTCCGGGAATGAGTAGAAATGCAGAAGAAGGCCGTCGTTACTATCTGTTGATCCTGCTGCGGGGCAGGCTCTGACCTCTTGTCTGTACATCACTCCCAGATCCTTCTCTCTGGGGGTCTTGCTGTGGAGCCCAGGTTGCCCTGGAGTTTTAACCTTCTGAGTAGTAGCAAGACAGTGGACACTAGGTACTGTGCCAGCAGAACATTATTTTGTAATAGTTTATATGCCATGTACTAGGTTGGTTGGTTCTTTTTTTTTTCTTCTATGTGCGTTTGTATCACTGCATAGGAGTAGAGATAGTGAACAATTTTTGGAGCCCTTTTCTCCCACCATGTGGGTACCAAGGAACAGAGCCAGAGGTAGTCAGGTGTGGCAGCAAGTGTCCTTGTTGATACAGCTTGACAGATCTGCCAGAACAGCTTTTCGTATTTTTTAATATAAGTCGCTTGGAGGTTTTCAGCTATTTTCTTAGAGGACATGTTGTATAGATCAGGGCCAATGATGTATAATTAAATAAGATGAAAACTCTTCCTTTACGGTGGTTACATAGAATTTGTAGTGAAACCGTAAACCCCAGAAATTAATAAAGAATTTGCTTCAGTTAGAGACGGTCACTTCTTTGACTCTCCACTTTGAGAAGTCAAGCGTACATAGGCTCTGGACCTGCCCAGTGGGTTCTGCCTGTTTGTAAAAGGCATTCTCCCTTCCTTGCTGTGCTTGGGCAGAGTCTCTGGTTCTTACACCAGAAGAAGTAAGAGTGAGCAGGGTTATTGGGGCTTCCAGGTGCTGACACAGGAGGCCCAGGGTGATGACTGTGAGTTTCCTGGGAGGAGAGAAAGTTCTGCCATGGCTTCAGTGCAGCATCTGTTGTTTGGGGTTTTAAGGTGACTTATCATCTTGATATCTTCTCCCTAAACATTGTAATTCAAGCCCACATTGTATTCTGTCTCTAATTCACTCTATAAATCTGAAACAGTCCAGAAAGGATTTCCGTCTTGAGTGTCATCACAGTGGAAACTGTGTTTTGACCTTGACTTCTGCAGTTACTGTTATTTTCAGGTGTACTGAGTAGACTGCAGTGTTGACATCCAAATGTGAAAATGAACATTTGAAGATCAGCTTTAGTTTTCTCAGTTCCGCTGTCAGCACAAGAAAGCCTTTTTCTTGTCTGTGCTGAAAAAGCTCCTTATGTTTAGAGTAAGGAGAGGAGCAGGGCTAGGTTTTATGAAGTGGGACACTCAGCCTCTCTCCTTGCTGCAGCTAACCACAGTAGTGAAGATTATTACATCAGCGTGAGTCTCTGTGGCCAGGTCTTCAACTACATACCTGGCCCCTAAAAACATCCTTGTTTCTGTGGGTGATGAGGCTGAGTTTATAGGGCTTGTTATCTCTCCCAAGGCAAGAGAGAGTTAAGCACTCTGTGCTACCTCAGGACTCTGGGAACATTAGTGTAATAAATAGATATTCTTCTCCCTTAAGGATCTCACAGATTCTGTGTTAATGATGGATTCCTAATTCATACTAAATTAGATCAAGGGCATTTTATTCTGTCTCCTTTTTCTCTCTGTAGTTATTCAACTTTAATTTCTCATGTAAATTTTGATAGTATTCACCTTAACAAACGTTTGATTTTTCTAAGTGTAAAAACCAAAACTGGAAACAAAACCACTGGCATGTTTTGGGACATGCTGCCTTGAGTTTGTTCCCTTTCTTTAATCTTTAGCTGTGGGTCCTTATGGTATTCATTTTTTTTTGATTCTCAGTGCCCTTATTTGAAACAATAAACAAACAGACAAAACAAACCAGCCAATCAGAGTAAGTAATGGGGTTGTGAGATGAAGTAAACTTCCTCACCAAGTGTCTCTCCAGGCTGAATGCAGAATTACTGTTGTGATAGACACCAGAGATAGCAAGAGTCTTCTAACTGCAAGTCTGGGAGAGCTTACAGTCAGTCATTCTGAGGCAGATTTACTTGTCAACAGATAAATAAAAAGGTAGACAGGAAAAGCACTCACTAGTGAACATGTACTATTTGAAGATGTCGCTAACAAAGGCATAGGTCGAAGAGTTCTGAGATCTGGTCCCGGGACCTTCTGTGCTCCAGTGGGCCTTGCCATTTGTCCAGGAGGACATGTAAAGACCCCTTCAAAATCTTATGTTCTGGAATTGGTTTCAGCCTATCTCTAGAGAATGTGCCATCCAGCAGGAACTGTGAACTTCAACCTCTCTCTGGTCCCTTGGGATTTCTTTGGGAGACTTGTGCCAGCATGTTCTGATCTTGATTCATTCAGGTTGAATAACAAGGTATTGTCGAAGGCAACAGGGCTCTGCACTGAAAGCCTTTTGGTAATCTCAGGTTGTCTGATGTCAGTGATCTCTTTGGACTAGGTTGTTTCCCTAAGTCTTTTAAATTAGTTGACTTCTGTTTTCCTTGGCTTCTTGTGCCACACTGCCCTCCCACATCCCTGCTCATGTCCCTCTGCTTACTCATCTGTTGCCCTCCCAGTGCCTTTGTCTTTTCATTGTATGGGGCTTACATTGAAGAGTGTGTGCCAAAGAGAAGCGTCTTCACTCCAGTGCTAGCTTGGGCATGCATTAAAGGAGTGAGACTTCCCACTTCCTCTGGTGCTGCTTTGTCGTGGAGAAACTTTGACTGGCAGATGGAATGGAGGGCACAGAGATTTTTGCTCACTATGCACGCTTTACACGTGGCAGGCAGCTTTCTTCACATTCTAGACGTGACAGGAAGATGATTGCCCTACAGCAGCTGCTCACAGGAAGAGCACTGATTGGTCACTGGGATCGAGTGTCTCTTCAGATTCCAGTTCTCAGCTGCAGTCAGCCCCTCCACAGATGTGTAGTGCTCCCCCATGTGGCAGGGCCACGGTGAGCTCTTGTATTCTATGGAAAGATGTTGTCACCCTTTATTTCTGTCCTGTCTGCCCTACCCCAGATACAATCACTGTTTTTACCAAGGAGAAAGATACCATAACTCCCTTCAGTGCTGTCCCAGACTGTGATTGATCTGGCTGTTCAGTGCTGACTACAGGAACTATCAGTGCAGTTTACCTTCATGTGCTGGAACACAATAATATAGAATCTTGAAGGCATTGTTTGTAATTCTCACTGATTCTCACACTATGTGAGCAGCACTGGCCACCAGAATTATGATAGGAACCATGTGTTTTTTAAATTTTCCTACAGTGCAATAAAATGTGAAAAGAAATAGGTAAATTTGATTTTAATAATAGGTTTTGTTTAACTTATTATAGCCACAGCTGTTGCTTCATCATTTTAAAATGTCATTATTAATCAGGCAGTTTCCTTTCTAGAAAAAATAAGCCCACTGTATAGTGTGTGTTTACAGTACATGTTCACACCTTCTCAAAGCCCTCAGATAGGCAGAGCAGACTTAGGGGATTTAGCCTTACCTCTCTTCTCAGTTTTTTGGCTAAAATTGAGGGTTGTGAGAATTTGATTTATAATTAAATGAAACTTTGTTTAATTCCTTTTTTCTACTCAATGAATTTTAGATGGTAGATTTACAGATTTGCCCTTTGGCTAGTACGGAATGGTGTGCCGCCGCTTGTGTTGGGAGGCCTGAACTTGTCTGAGTTCTTTGTGAGTGGTGGTATGTGCAGGGTGGGTGCCTCTAGGGAGTACCGTGAGGGCCAGACCAGTGGCTTCACTGGCCATAGAAAAGGCTTGCTCATGTCTTATTCCAGGTGAAGAACAAATTCTTCAGAGAAACTTGATTTCTGGGCTAGTGTGTTGTTGCTGAAACCGAAGGTTTACTGAAAGGTCTGTCCGCAAACTCCATAGCTTAGCAAAGGATTCTGTGCTCCCCCCTTCTCCCAGACAGACTTTGAAGTGGACTTCTCACAGAAGAGTTGACTCCCAGGATAGAGGATGAAACTGACAAACAAATCTAACAACTTGGCCTTGGATTGTTTCTGTGCACTTCAGTTCGGCCAAGAATGGTCTATATGTCCTTGTGTCTGAGGGGTGTGAGACGTTGATCCTGGTCTCCCTAGAACGGAGTAGGCATTTCAGAGCTGAATAATTAGAGACTTCTTTAAAGGAACGGGCATTCCAAACTTCTAATTAGATAAGTCTGTACTGCATATGACTGCAAATTAAAACAGCTCAGCTGGTAAAGGAGTCTAGATGGCAGTGCCCAACAGCCTTGTTTATTTCTCCTTTTTCCGAAGGATCACTTTTCCTTCCTAAGCCTTATATAGGGATTAGAGAAACTGTCTGGCTTACAAAGTTACCAAAAAACAACAAAAGCTCCCACATGTTATCTCAGACTAACTGTGCCTGTGCTGGGACGAGAAGGAAGCTTTGATTAACTTTGCAGCCTTTCAACATAATTGGCTAGGCTTGGGCTAGACTGCTCTCACTATGACTGACCAGTTTGTAAAATGATTCTTGTGAGGCACTTGAGAAACTTGGAGCCGTTGATAATAACTTTGGCATTAGCCTCAGAGAAACAGAAATACTTTAAATGTCTTTAGCATATTGATATGTTGGGCATAATTGTAATGTATTTTCCATCTGTTCAAAGGAGCAGCCACACCCTGAGGCTGTGGGTGTGAAGCGGTATCATAGTAATTTAGGAAGTATCCCAGAGAATTTCAGTGGGCTGTGCGCACAAATCTATACCCTGCTTTTTGGCTTCTGAATAGTTGAAAGTTTACTAAGTAAAGCTGTTGAGAGCATGTTAAATACCCAACAAAGGTAGCTAGGTATGGGTGTGTGCCTATAGAAGGAATGTGTTTCTGATAAACAAGCAAAACAAAACAAAAAAGCAACTCTATTCTCCGGCTTTGAAATTAGAATTGTTTACTGTCAGGTGATGGACTTATTGAAGCTTCGTTTATTTATATAATTTGTGTTTCTCCCTCTTGATCCTGAACTTGGAATAGCAGGAAACTACAGTTAGAAATAAAGAACAAGGAAACATATCCAGGGCTATCAGGATGACCTAACAGAGGAAGAGGCTGTCAAAATTATGCATCCAGCTATTGCTGGCTATTGCTGTAAGCTATCTACCATTGTATCTTTTCATTCTTCTTTTTAAAAAGTTTTTCTTTGCGTGTGTGTGTGTGTGTGTGTGTGTGTGTATGTGTGTGTGTGTGTGTGTGTGCAGGCACATTCATTGTGTATGATTGCATGGGTGTATATGTGGAGGCCAGAAGTGGGCATCTGGTGTCTTCTTCAATTGTTTGCCACCTTATTTTTGAGGCATTTTTTTTGTTTGTTTTTTAAAATTGAACTTGGACCTTGCTGATTACATTAGCAGGGCTAGCCAGCAATCCCTAGGAATGCTTTTTCTCTGCCTCCCTGGTGCTGGGACTGCATGTGTGTGCTGCCACACCAGGAATTTTATGTGGATACTGGGCATCTTAACTCAGTTTCTCCCAACTTGATGAGGCATCTATCTTCTTAGCCCATCGTTTCACTTCCCTTCATGTTGGTATTTTAGCTGTCTCCAGGGTTGACAGCTTGGCTGTAGCCCTGATCAGAGTGATAAGAAGTGAGGTAATGCCATGACCTTGCATGGTTTGAGTCCCAGAATCTTGGCTACACAGAAAACCTGGGATCAGGTGGTCTGGTCTCTCTGGAGGAACCTACAGCACTCTTGAGCCCAGTGTGTTTATCATATACATCTAAACAGGAAAGTGGGGTTATTGCATACAGCTGGAAAAGGATGAACTATGAGGCAGGTTTTGTTTGTCTCTATAGGACCAGTCTCTGTCGGGGACTGTTTTAGGCCGTAAGCATCTTTGGGGGAAAAGCTACGGTGGACATTTTCTGTGTACATTGTCAACATTTGCACTCAGATCCAATCCAAGGAAGACTTTGCCATTCCTCTGAGCCTCACCTGGGGGGAGACTTTGCCAATTCCACGGGGCTGAGTGTTTGGTCCTTGATATGGCCAAGCTCATGTCAACACCCATCTCCTCAAGCCTTCACTTGATCCCTACACGACATCCTTGGGTATTCTGTTGGTGTTCTGCCACTTTCACTTCCCTGGCTGTCCTGGAAAGTTTGACAGAGCTTTAATAATGGTGTTTGAGTTACAAATTAGCATTTCTGTGAAGAATTTTTGTTTACTCTCCGGATGCACACATTCTTACCAGCTGAAGAAACATGACGTCAACTACGAAGTAGACTAAGAAACAGGGAAATTGGGGAGTTGTATGAAGTAAAGTACTGCTTCCCCAGAATGGTATTCCTTCCTGGCGTGCCTATGCCGGGGAGAGGTAGAATCCAAATATCCTTTCCGCATCCTGACCACGGCATATAACTGTTACAGCAGGTAGCATATCCTTCACTTCATGGGGAATGGAGTATCTCTGCTGAGGATGGACTTCCTTTTTCCCGGCAGGTGTTTATTGGGTGCCTACTGAGTGCTACTAGGCACAGTGCTCTTTCCATTTACAGGGAGAAGTGACCTCTGCCCTCCTTTGTTCATGCAGACAGTATAGTGGGCTAAGCAGGGACAGAGAAGATGGTAGTTTTATTTAGACATAGGAGGGATGTTAGCGATCTGACTGCAGTCCACAACAACAGAATTTAGAGGCTTTAACTGTGCGTGTGTGTGTGTGTGTGTGTGTGCGCGCGTGCACTGTTTTAGTTGGGCTCTCTGGGTTTGCATACACCTCAAGTTTCTGTGTCCTGATGGAAGGTAGGAGAGTTGAGTGTTGAGGCGGGAAACACGTATATATGACTGGATGGATGCGTGAGAAAGAGGGTGAGAGAATTGAGGGAACATACATTTGTAACTGACTCAGAAAGGCTTTTTGGATGTCATTTTATTCTCCAAAATCTTTGCATCTTGAACACCTTAAGTGACTAAATTTAGCAGGTATTGTTGTCACAGCCAGCGTGCGTCTCTTGTCCTTAGTGGTCAAGTTGCTTTGTTTTCAGTTATACTCTGTCTCAGTGTAGACCCAGAGGAGCCAGCATAGTGCTCCTGACTCAGGATGAGGTGTGGGCTGGGGTTCTCCTCCTTCTTTGGCAGTGTTTTGCATTTTAACTGTGAGTAGTCTTGCTGCTGAGTTGTGTGTGCATTACTGGGCGCTAGAGAACACCGTTTTCCTGCACTTGGGGTGCTTCGGTACAGTTCTTTGATTTCTCTGTTATATTTTCCCTTGGAGCCATCCCTTTTCAGAGTTTTAAAGTGGGTTGACACTAATTTATACTGAAGTTGAAGGTCTGACATGCACAAGGATAAAGAAGTCCAAGTATTAGAAGCCTGGTCTGTGAGTTAGGGAGAGTAGCCTAGGATCACACTGGGCCACGTGGGTTTGAGATTCTCAGGCTGTGCCTGCAATGCCCTGGCTTGTCCCTTTCTGAGCATTTCATTCAGTGATTCATGCGCCTATCTGAAAGGGGCAGTTACATCATTGGTTCAATTTTGCATTGGTTCATTCTTGGCTGAGAAGAGGATGCCACTCCCCTTATTAACCTGCATTTTCTCATGAACACAGCCGTATGACAGAAGCTACTTGGTGTTAGACAGTTCCAGGGCAAAGAAGGAGGGGAGAAAGAAACAGGATGATCTGGAAGGTTCATGGAAGTAGGCCCTGTGCCAGCACTGTCATGTGCTTATCTGTTTGAGCTGAGGAGGACATGGGAAGCTTAGTAAAGTTGAGTTACCTGTCTGTGATTATATGGCTTGAAAGGTGTTGGCTTGGAATTCAAGATCTTTTCACTGAGCAGTACTAAGAATTTTCACTACATCCATTTTCTACGTCATTATCATTGCTGGGCCCTGTCTGTGTCTGTCTGTAAAACCATGACCAACTGAAGCGCCCCTGTCCTGTTTTTTTCTGGTGCCAGGTTCTGCCTATAGGGAGCACTGGCAGCCTTGTACTGATGGGGTCCTGGCACCAAGGGCAGAACAAACCATAGGACAATGCTGGTTCTGTCTGTGCCATAAGTGACTATAACAATCAGTGGCATTTACTGTGTGTTCTGTGCATGCTAGAAGTTATAGAGCATGCTTGTACGTAAACCACCATCTCAGGTAATTCTTCAGATTATTTTGTTGTCCATCTTGTAGGTGATGACATTTAGGCTTGGAGTTGTTTATGAAGTTGCCTGAGTTCTTATGGAGGTAGTCTGTGCCGAGTTGTGACTTGAGATCTCTGTTTGAAATAAAAGCTTTTGAATGTGCTTTGGTGGTTTTGCACATACATTTTCATTGTGCTGCCTGGAGGAGATTGTGGAAATGCATTTCCTGGAGAATTTAGCAAAATAGGGTAGACAGACTTTTTTGTTGAAGCTAAGACATGAGAAATGAAATAGTGGATACAGAGGCCTCATCTGGCTCTGCTCTCTGGAGCACAGAGATAAGTGATTTCAGCAAGCGTGCAAACCATTTTTGGCTTTTTGTGAACTTTATTTCCATCCATTTTGTCCACAAATATTCACTCACCGAGTCTCATTTAACCCAACAGAACATTTCCAAGCTTTAATCTAACAGATACTTCTTTCCAAACAATATTCACTGTAGAAATTGCCAGCTCTCGAAGGTATTTTGCTGCTTGCTTTGGATTTAGTCAGCTGTGTTTTTATAAAGTTTCCCTCACTCTGTGGCTTAAAGAATGAAGTCATCTGTGATTTGCTCTTCAGCACGACATATTGTTGTCTGCTGGACTTTTTTCCCTTATCTTTCAGGAGTCACCATTGCTCAGCTCATGTGCAGAAGGGTGGTCCTAGTAAAAATGAAGCCAGGTTCTAGGATGATTAGCTAGCCCAACGTGTTCAGAGTTTCTTTCTCTTAATCGAGAAAGACTCAAAGAATGACACCCCCACCCTTTTTGTTCATTGTTAGATATTGTTAGATATCTATGTGCATGGTTTTTCCCCCCTCATTTTGTGAATGAGCCTTGTGCAGGGTATCAGTTAGCAGTAAATACATTTTAATGTCTTCATGTTGCTGTTCAGATTCAGGAGGTGGTTGCTGGCCCATTTGTGAGAAATCTCTTTCTAGTTTTAGGTATTCCCCTATTCTTCTGTTGGAGTTAGAATTGTTGATTTAAGTTTGCATTAAACAGAGGGAATTAAAGCCCTAGGAAAATGCTCTGGGAGAATGAGGCTGGCATTTAGTTGGTGCTAAAACCAGCAGCAGCGTCTGTGTATTCAGCAGCTAGCTCAGTGGTGGAAAGCGAGAGTCTTTTCTGCTTTAAGCATTTTCAAGAGTGCTGGGAAGGTATCCAGAGGAAGAATATATAGTAACATTAACAAAGATTGACCATCAAGTTGTGTGTTGTATCACAAGAGTGAGTAGTAGAGTTAAATATGTTTGTTTTTATTTGTTCCTTGCTATTGGGAAAAAAATAAAGATGTATCCTCACTGTTTAGAGTAGCCCATTGAGGGTAGTTGGGGGTAATGAGGAATTTGCCTGTGCTGAACTTGGATTTCATCAAATGTTTTCTAAAAATGGAATTTGTTTTGATTTTTTTAAAGTAGAGTGAAAAATTCTGTATTCTGGTCTAAAATTTTTGAAGGTTTTCTTGTAGGCTTCACAGTAAAGCTTTTGTCTGCTATACAAACTGAATTCATATGATTAGGACTGGGGAATAAGTATTTAAACACAGCAAGGGTACATTGTCTTGTCTTCTCAGTCTACCCTCTATTTTTCTGAGTCAAAGAATCTACTGGAAGAAAGGTTTATACAGCTAGTCTTGACCTAGGACACTTGGAGGGGCTGAAGCGTATCAAGACTACCTGACTTAAAGCTTCAGTTCCTAGTGTACTGTTCATCCTTGCAGTCAGTACCTGAGTTTGGCCTCTTTCCCTGTTGAGTGTACTTGTTGTTGGACAGGACCGAATAAATATAAACAGGTATTTGTGCTTCGTTAAGAAGTATGTATCTCAAGGATGACCCCAGCTAAGACTTTTAACAATAGTGGAGAGGGTATCTGAACTGGCCTTCTCCTGTAATCAGATTAGGGATTTACACTAATTGTCTTCAGAAAGCCTTCTTCCAGTAACTGATGGAAACAGGTGCAGAGATCCCCAGCCAAGCACTTGACCAAGCTCCCAAAGTCCAGTTGAAGAGAGGGAAGAGGTTTTGTACCAGCCAGGGGGTCAAAATCATGGTGGGAAAACCCACATAGACAGCTGGCCTGAGCTAGTGGGACTCTGGACTGACCTAGCTAGGGAGCCTGCATGGGGCCAACCTAGCCCTCTGCATGTGTGTGACAGTTGTGTAGCTTGCTCTGTTTGGGGCTCCTAGCATTGGGACCAGGACCTGTGCCTGGTACTTGAGCTGTCTTTTGACAACCCATTTCCCTTGCCCAGCCTTGATGCTGGGGGAGGAGCTTGGACCTGCCTCAACTTGATATGCCATGCTTTGTTGACTCCCAGAAAGAGGCAGGCCTCCAACGGGAAAAGAGGAGGGAGGGGAAACTGGTTGGTATGTAAAATAAATGAAAAAAATTGAGAAAAGTGTATATCTTTTATAGGAGTCCTGGCCATACTTTTGTGCATGAAAGAAACCTTATTCATAGCCAAATTTTTATCCTAAGGTTGATAAAAAGGGCTAACAAGAGTCAGTCTCATCTGTTCTTTGTTAGCCACCCTTCTGAAAGTTGTGTATTAGCAAAGCACTTAGCGTGACTTCCAGACAGTTTTGTCCACTTTTTCTACTTTTCTTTTGGATAAGGTTGTTTGTACTAATAAACTCACAATTAATTTCTTTTTTGAGGGATAACTTTTGAGAATGAGAATTATATGAGAGGACTTAAACTGAATCGCCCATGTTAATAAGGGAGTAAATGTCTATGTTTGCTTTCTCGTTAGTCATTGACTTTTCCATTAGAAACTCTAGCCCTCCCTGTAGCTTAGAGGACACCTGGGAGCTGAGGAGATACCATCTAGTCCAGCCTACTCTTGTTTGTGCCTCTCCTGCAGGGGTTGAAAAGGTCCGGGAGATTATTGATCGGTGATGCTTTCTATTGGTAGGGACAGGATTGAACCCTGGCTCTGTCCTTTGTCCTCTAGCCATCTTCATCACAGCTGTGCCGCATTAGAAGAACGCCGCTATCACTTAGAAGTGCAGCCCTGTGTTAGTTGGACTTTATCCAATTTATTGAAGCCCTGTAGTCATGATTCTACCATTGTTAGTGAATTTTTCATTTTATTTCATGGAGAACACAGAGATGCAGGGCTTGCTTTCTTCCTATGGTTTCACTCAACTGTTGAGACTACTTCAGAAGGGTTTGTGTGTAACTTTGAGATAGAAGTGAGAGGAACACCATAGGCCAGAAAGACCCCTCCACACTTAGCTAATGTATTAGTTAACGACATTAGCAGCTCACTGAAGTGATTGTTTGACAAGATGTTTTTGGAATATTAACACATTAACCTTCTATTTTTAGGGCATCCCCTCTTGGCAACTCTAGAACACTTGTTAAAAGTTTCAGAAATATTGTGTATAAACTTTGTTTCTGTGTCTATCCCTCTATGAAAATGGAAAACACTATTCTGGTAAATGCTGTAGTGAGCAAATGAAATCTGTAGTATGCTTCAGGATTTTTACTCAGTACAGCACCAGTAGCAGATCATTGAGTATTTCAATGGTAAAGTGAAACTTTCTAAAAATGGTCAGTAATTGTGGTGGTTTGGGATAAAATGACCTCAGAGACTCGTAGGGAGTGGCTCAGTTGGGAGGTGTGGCCTTGTTGGAGGAGGGGTGTCCTTGTTGAAGGAGGGGTGTCCTTGTTGGAGGAGGGTGTCACTGGGTGGGTGCTTTGAGGCCTCTGGTGATCAGCTAGGCCCAGTGGGTCACTGTTCCTTCCTGCTGTCTAAGGATCCAGAACTCAAAGCCCCTCTCCAGCACCATGTCTGTTTATATTCTGCCATTGTCTTAGTTAAGGTTTCTATTCCTGTGACGAAATACCATGGCCAAAAACTAAGTTGGAGAGGAAAGGGTTTATTTGCCTTAGGCTTCCCATGTTCATCATTGGAGGAAGGCAGAACAGGAGCTCAGGCAGGGCTGGAATCTGGAGACAGGAGCTGATGCAGAGGCCATGGAGGGGAGCTGCTTACTGACCTGCTTTCCCTGGTTTGCTCAGCCTGCTTTCCTATGGAACCTAGGACCACCAGTTGAGTGGTGGTCCGATCCACCATGGCCCAGGCCCTCCGCCATTGATCTCTAATTGAGAAAATGCCTTACAGCTTGATTTCATGGGGGCTTTTTATCAACTGAGGCTCCTTCCTCTCTGATGACTTTAGCTTGTGTCAAGTTGACACACAAAACCAGCCAGTACAGCCATACTTCCCATCATTACAATAATGGACTACACCTCCCAACTATAAGCCGGCCCCTAATTAAATGTTTTCCTTTATAAGAGTTGCCATGATCATGGTGTCTCTTCACAGCAATAGAAACCCTAACTAAGGCCGTCATATAACGGTGGATTTAATCATAGAACCCATTGTCCTGGAAGGTGATAGATAACTCAGAGAGATTTTGTATGTTGTAGCTGTGGTGGTAATACATCTGACATCTCTTTTTTGGAAACGGATGGCATAGAGGGTCTTAGGGCTACCATGCCACTTTAGTCTGCTCTGCTAAGTATAAAAAGCTCCCCCAGGTTTCAGGCTGGCTATACACTTTTCCCCTGGTGTCCTTAGTTCTAAGGGACTACAACTTTGCTTTATATGCTTTTCTGCTTATGAGGAAGCAACTGGTCTAAAGAAAGGAAGGAAAAGACTTGAGAAATTCAGCCAGTGTCAGGAATAGAGATGTTAGAAATAGCCACACAACTCGTTCTCTCAGGTCAAACAGAAATCAATCTCTTTCGGGTATTCCCGGCTGTAAAAAAGGGTTGATGTTTTATTTAGGCTTCTTATTTCAGTGTCAGTAGGATGAAAAGGCTCATTAAGCCACATTAAAATCTTTCTGTACGATTTTACAGAAAACAAAATTTGCTGCCTTGGACACTTTTCCCTAGAAAGGAGCTCTTAGCTATTTCTGTTTTTGAAGACATCTTGCGTACCACCACCTCTTAGGCATTTCCTTCAGTCTGTGGATTTCCTAGGAGGGGGAGAGGAAGAGGCCATGAAACCGAGTGTTCTCACTAGCTCCACCCTTCCTCCCTTCTTTCCTTCCTCTCTTTCTGTTTCTTTCTTTGTTCCTCTCTCTCCCGCCCCCTCCGTTTCTTTCTCTCTCTTTTCTTTTTTCCTTCCCTCCCACTTATTCTCTTTCCTTGTTTCTTTCTCTTTCTCTCTTCGCCTCCCTTCCTCCTTCCCTTTTCCCTTCTTTCCTTCTTTCCTTCTTTCTTTCCTTCCTTCCTTCCTTCCTTCCTTCCTTCCTTCCTTCCATCCATCCATCCATCCATCCATCCATGTTTTATTTCCATGTCCTTATATGGTGTAGGATTTTGCACTGAGTCACTGACATAATGAAACAGCAGTATTAACTGGGGAAAATAATGCAGTCAAGTGATAGGCAGGTAAACCGTGTTTAGAAAAATGCTGTTAAAAAAAAAAATCCAGCTGAAACCTGAGTCCTTCAACTGGACTAATCAAAGGAATCTTTTGTCTTCCATGTAGGCTGGTCTCAGACTCATAGTGTATCTGCGTATGTCCTTGCACTCTTGATCTTTCCACCTCTTCTGAGTTCTGGCTAGGATTATACGCAACTTCTACTCATGCAGGACTCAAAGAACTTGATTTTATCTTTGGAGTTGCTAAGCCTTCTAGAAGCAAAATGTTCAGGCAATAATAGATTTTTAAGTAGCATTTGTGCTTTACAAATACACTATAAACATTAAATATTCTACTGGAGTAGTATTGCTTTTCGTTGGTTTTGATAGCACTTCATTTTTAAGATTATGGTAGTGAAGATTTTCTGATTTGGTTTTTCTTTTATGACTGTGTGTACAGTGACGGCTTGGCTTTTTCCAGTGACATATGGAGACATTACTTAAGTAGTCATGCTTGTGCATCTGGCGTTAGCGTAGGTGCCCATCTGCATCTGCCCGTCCGCACTGAGTTTATGCAGCACGGGTCTGGATTTAGGACAGTCAGATTCAGGTCAGTTACAGCTGGAAAAGCAGGGAGCTCTAGGGAGAGAGTCTACCTTGCTGCGCTCCCTGGCTGTGCCTCAGCAGGTCTGGAGATTGGGCACCTGAGCCTCTTAGTTGATTTATTGACTGGAAAAACTAAACCAGGAGCCCCTGGCAAGCAAAGTCATTTTCAGGATAGGAAGTATGTGATGGGAAGTGAACTTTTAACTAAACATGATGTAAATGGTGGTGCTGTGACCCATCCTGATGATGGCTTTGATGTCAGAACTTGAGTGTTCTCCATTTAGAGGGGCCCTATCTTAATGGTCTAGAAGAAGTCTTCATCTAGAGTATGTAATATGGTAAGTGACATGTCTTGATGTGATGCTTAACCTACCGTGACTTTAAAGTGGCAAGTTGTCCAGGTTGGCATAGGTAGCACATTTGGTGGTTTCCCCTCCCTTTCCTTTCCTCTGCGCAGTGAGGATTCCCCTGCATTGACTTGAATGCTTAGAGTTTAGAAGGCCAGAGGAGTTTTCAAAGGAGGCCCTTGTGAATAGAGTCTCTGTCTGGCCCAGGCCTTCGGTCCTCCATTCAGCTCTGAGTACAGAACTGCTTTTGATACCATCTGCTGAGTTGTCAGCTCTTGTAGAGGTAAAACAGCTGAAGTGGCACAGGGGGAGATTATTAAGGGCACAACCATCTAAATGGGAGCCCTTTAACAAAAGTCTGGCAATAAACATAATTTCCTCATTTGAAATTGCTGTGAAGAAACCCCGAGCATGTGGTACACAAAGCTGTACTGTTGTCTCACTTGGCTAGCAAAGGGCTGAGGGGTTCTCGGACTTAATACAAATTTCCTCCTCTTGGGCCGTAGTGCTTGGCCCTCCTTCTGGTGGAATTGGAAAAAGGAGAGGAAAGGATTGTGGGAAGCAGTGGTTTCTTTTATGCTGGTTCCAGCAGTCGTTTTGGATGGGTAGGGCTGGGTATGTATGGTAATGAATTTTAGTAGCTACATGTATGGAAAGGTACATATGACTATCATTTGCTAGGTAGCTGTATGTGAGGAAGAGAGGCCAGAACAGCACAGAGACAGAACATTCAAATTTCATTCTTAGACACCTGCTTTGGACTGAGGTAACTGGGAGCCTAAATCCACTTTACCTCAGCATATGGCTCTAGAGAAGAATCCAGCAAGAACAGGAGAAACTTCTTTGCACATACCCTTTACTTCCTATTTCAGCAGTGGATGTGGCCCTGTCCTCACAGCTGCTGTGAGTGGGATGGGAGTTGGTTCATGGTAGGACCGTTTTGAACAGAGTAAAAGCCCAACCTATTTATTTGTTGGGGTATGCCTTTACAAATTCCAGCCAAGTCGGGTGACTTTTGATAATATGTATGAACTCTTAGATCCCTTTGTGGTTTGTGTTGGACAGTGTAGTTTTTCAAGGTTTTTGGTGGTTAAATTGGTGGGGCTTGTAAAATACAATTTTCACCCAGTTAGTTTGTTCTAGACAGAGAAGAATCCGAGTTGTTTCCACAATGTGCACAAGTTCTCTTGTGTTTCCCAGACAAAGGAATTGGGTGAAGCAAATTTTTCTTGAGTTTTTAAAAACTGATAACATTCAGAGACTCAGAGGAATGGCCTGGAAAGTGCAAGCTTTCTATAGGAAACAAAGATTAGGAATTAAATAGGATTCTGGCATGAATGCATCTGTGAAAGAGTTGGAAATCCACCTTAACCTGATACATTTACAGTGTATCTAACAAAGCAGCAACACAAGTGCGCCAGCCCCAGGCTGAGGATGGAGAGAGGTGAGATTTCACAGACACCAGGCTGCCAACGCTGGGGTACTGACAACCCCTAAATGCTGTTTTTGTCTGAGCACACAGGAATAGATTGTGGCAGTTGTAGTGCAGCTTTTATTTGTCCCGTGGAGCTGTGTGACAGCGTTATGTGTGGGGGGAGCTCTGTGGGTTTGATGTGCCTTATTAAAGGGGGTTTATTTCACACACTTGGAGATTCTGTTCGCTCAGGTAAGAGGGCATTGACATTAACAAAAACTTATATATAGTTTACCTATATTGTTTATATGTATAGTACATAAAATGGTACCTTGGTTTATACAAAGAATGTTGTTGCACTGTAATATCACATTAAAATATTGTGAGAAGTTGTACTCCAGTGGAACCTTGCTTCAGAATTCATATCTCAGGTTTATTAGAAAGGCCATTATACTGAGTATCAGGCTATGGGAAATTTAACTTTGACACCATGTTGCAGTACAATGAGGGTGAGAACATTTTAGTCTCCCCTCACCATTAAGTGGCTATTAAGAGAGATCCAGTGTGTTTGATTCATGTATGGATGCGGGCGAGCTCTTGTGTGTTTGAAAGTCTATGGATTCGAAGACGGCATATATGTTTGTTTGTATATATTTTAAAATGTATTTTAATGCTATCCAAAGAATTAGTTTGAGGATTAGATTTCCAGTGTTAATTGTATGATAACTGTTATCTCCTGGCAGTAAAGCAGACTGACAGACTCCACTTTCTGTTTGTCACTCATAACCTAAACTAATATAATAGAAATCCAAGACCCGGATTTCTGTGGTTGTGGCTCATTTACTTCTCGTATGTATTATTCCCTTTTTTCTTCTTGTATTCTCTCGTTTATGATGCTTGTAGGTGAAATGATCTTAGAGTAAAATACTGATATCATTGCTTAATTGAGCGCAGGATCATTAGTATACGGCCAGTCGGATAGCCTGCCATTATATTGTAGATTTGTAATACTGCCATTATATTGCAGCTTATGCCATTATCCATAGCGTGTTCATAACAATTAATCAGGACCTACTGGGGGTAAACTCACTAAGAGGAACAAATTTATCAACACAGCTAACACAAGGGAACTGTCAGATGAATTCAAAACAGGAGACTTTCTTTAAGGAAGCTGCCCCTGGTGTATTAGTTACTTTTCTTGGTGCTCAGACCACCCACTTGACCGGCAAGGAAATGTTTATCTTGGCTTGCAGTTTAAGAAAGGGTGTGGCCTCCCGTGGGAGGTACTGTTTGCTGGCTGGGGAGTGGGCTGTCTGTTTATACTGTATTATAGTTAGCAAGCAGAAAGAAAGTGAGAACTGGCCATAAAACCTCTACTCTAGGCTCACCTTTAGTGACAAACCTCCTCTGGCAAGTCTCCACCTTCAAAGGTTTTATAACTTTCCCAGATAATGCCAGCAGCCGCACAGCAAAGGTTCCAGGGCATTATGAATGTCTGTGGGGGAGGGGGCGATGCCACTCTCACAGTGACAGAGTCAAAAGAATGAGTGTGTAAGACCGTTTAGAAACACGCTGAAGTATAGGGTGTGAGTGTATACTAGCTAGTGGGTAACATCTGGGCCATCGTTTTCGTAGCTGTGATAGCGGTATTGGAAAACTGCATGTCTCTGTTTTGAAGTAGTTCATTGCAGTAACCTGTCTTAACCAGAAGAAATCGGTAATGTTACTGTTAGCAGGTGTGTAATCTAGGTATTAAACAATTAGATAACCATCACATATAGGGCTGTTACTGTCACTTGTGTTTTAACAATAATAAATCCACAAAATTGTTTTCACTTCTGAAGCAGTACTTTACAGATTGTATTGAAATGTAGACTCACGAATTTCTTTAATGAAATTTGTCATATTTTTTTTAACTTTTAATTTTCAAAGCCCAAACAAACCTAAAACAATAACAGAAAAGCTCGTAGCAGTAATGAGTTTGTTTTGTGGTCCAGGGCATGGGGCGTGCCTGCTGTTTCTGTTGGTCCTGGACCAGTCACACAGACTCCTTCTCTGTCACCACCTTCTGTGGACACGTGCTCTCATTTAGATTGTTTCTGGACAAAATTTCCTTTCTCCCTTGGTCAGAAAATTGAACTGAAGTGGCTGCCCAGTCTTCTGTGCTGCAAGAATTGTTGACAGGGAAAACCAGTTGTGACTGATGTTTCCCTCTTCTTTCTGAGTGATAGGTGAAGCCCAACGGGGTGTGAGGGATGACATTGCTGTAGCCCTTGTCAGCCAGCAGAGCAGTTTGCTTTTGCCTTAGGTTAAGCCTGATCAGAGATGTCTTAAAGTTTGACCTTAGAAAGGGCCTGGAGCAGCCTGTGCCCAGCTCTCAATCATTGAGGCATGGCCTTGGCCTCTTCAGTGTCTTCCCCGTGTATAAATATACACACAAGTGGAATGGATTAGGTAGTTTGGAAGGAAATAAACCTCAAGCTTCGTATTTCCAGCTGTTTTCAGATTTAGAGCCTTCTCAGAATTGAGGGGTTTTTTTCTCCCATTTTTCAGAGTTTCCTTTAAAAGTTTGCATATTTGGTTGTGTTTTCCTAACTTGTGTCCAGCTTTGGCATCTTTGTCTTCATTTCTCTGTTTCCTGTACTAGGAAATCGTGTTTTTAAACGCTGCTTGAATAGGCCAAGCAGCTTCTTTGCAGTGGAGAGGTATGTTGACAGTGGAAAGGGGAACCATGGCATGTGGTCTGCTCTAATGGGAAAATGTTGCAGAGGCTTATTTGAGAAGACTGTCTACACGTTGAATAGAAGAGGCTGTAATTTAACCTGGCTTTTATTTCACCTCTCCTCCACTAATTCAAGACTATAAAGTTTTCACCCCTTCCCTCAGTGTGGTTTCCCAGCCGCTAGTCTGAATTCATCTTCAGAAGGAGCTCTCTGACTGCAAAGGATTTTTCCTGAGCTGGATGACTTGCTTTGGAGTCTTGGCTTTGGCTGTGCTGTGATCTGTTATCTCCAAAATAACCTTACTGTTTATTCTCAGTTTTTGAAAAGCACAGCTTTGCTATCATCTTGGTGTGATCCAGTGTCTTACCTTTGGTGCTGCACCTGCCGCTGCTTTCTCCAGGCCTCACCTTTTGGTGTTGTGAGTGTTTTCTACCTGCTGGCTCAGGGCAGCCTCCCCTGACAGAGGTGCTCCCTTCTGACTGGCACTGAAATGAAGTGTATGGCAAAGCAAGTTGTCCTTAGCCTTTACGTAGGTATGAAGTTTGCTTTAATGGTTGCTGGGGCAGCCTGGCATGCTAATAACACACACCGCTGCTTATCCTCAGACCTGCAGTTCTTTTCCTGCCTGCTCTCCCACAGTTCACACTGCCTTTTGAGCGTGTGGCTTAATATAAATTGATGCAGTTGTTCAATATAAAGTTATCTCTAAGCTTTTTTAAAAATGAATTGAAACACAGAATTTAAAATTTTTCATAATGGTTACTTATTTGTGTATCTTTCCCTTGACATGTACCTCATTACTGCAATTACTCAAGCTGTTTAACTACATTACTGCCTTATCTTTTGAGGCAGCATTCCCTCATATAAGAGAGGCTTGGCTAGGACTCAGGAACCCTCTATTTACCACACTCTCCCACGTGCTGGGATATAGACGAGCACTACCACACCTGGCTCGTCTTGAAGTTTTACAGAATAAAAAATACTACTGTGTAAAATTGTGCCAGTGCAAACAATGTGATTAGCAACAGCTTATCTTCCTCCTGGCCTTGTTCTCCTTTCCTTTCCTTTCCTTTCCTTTCCTTTCCTTTCCTTTCCTTTCCTTTCCTTTCCTTTCCTTTT